>NW_027037905.1:0-23612 GCF_034236695.1 Oncorhynchus nerka | reverse complement strand
TTAAACACTGTTACTAGACTCTACTGAGGGCTGTAGATAAACCCTGTTACTAGACTCTACTGAGGACTGTAGATAAACACCATTACTAGACTATTGAGGACTGTAGATAAACCCTGTTACTAGACTCTACTGAGGACTGTAGATAAACCCTGTTACTAGACTCTACTGAGGACTGTAGATAAACCCTGTTACTAGACTCTACTGAGGACTGTAGATAAACCCTGTTACTAGACTCTACTGAGGGCTGTAGATAAACCCTGTTACTAGACTCTACTGAGGGCTGTAGATAAACCCTGTTACTAGACTCTACTGAGGCTGTAGTTATACACTGTTACTAGACCCTACTGAGGGCTGTAGATAAACACTGTTACTAGACTCTACTGAGGACTGTAGATAAACCCTGTTACTAGACTCTACTGAGGGCTGTAGTTAAACCCTGTTACTAGACTCTACTGAGGACTGTAGATAAACACTGTTACTAGACTCTACTGAGGACTGTAGATAAACCCTGTTACTAGACTCTACTGAGGGCTGTAGATAAACCCTGTTACTAGACTCTACTGAGGACTGTAGATAAACCCTGTTACTAGACTCTACTGAGGACTGTAGATAAACCCTGTTAATAGACTCCACTGAGGGCTGTAGTTAAACACTGTTACTAGACTCTACTGAGGGCTGTAGATAAACCCTGTTACTAGACTCTACTGAGGACTGTAGATAAACACCATTACTAGACTATTGAGGACTGTAGATAAACCCTGTTACTAGACTCTACTGAGGGCTGTAGATAAACCCTGTTACTAGACTATTGAGGACTGTAGATAAACCCTGTTACTAGACTCTACTGAGGGCTGTAGATAAACCCTGTTACTAGACTCTACTGAGGGCTGTAGATAAACCCTGTTACTAGACTATTGAGGACTGTAGATAAACCCTGTTACTAGACTCTACTGAGGGCTGTAGATAAACCCTGTTACTAGACTCTACTGAGGGCTGTAGATAAACCCTGTTACTAGACTATTGAGGACTGTAGATAAACCCTGTTACTAGACTCTACTGAGGACTGTAGATAAACCCTGTTACTAGACTCTACTGAGGGCTGTAGATAAACCCTGTTACTAGACTCTACTGAGGACTGTAGATAAACCCTGTTACTAGACTCTACTGAGGGCTGTAAGATAAACCCTGTTACTAGACTCTACTGAGGACTGTAGTTAAACCCTGTTACTAGACTCTACTGAGGGCTGTAGATAAACCCTGTTACTAGACTCTACTGAGGACTGTAGATAAACACTGTTACTAGACTCTACTGAGGACTGTAGTTAAACCCTGTTACTAGACTCTACTGAGGGCTGTAGATAAACCCTGTTACTAGACTCTACTGAGGGCTGTAGATAAACCCTGTTACTAGACTCTACTGAGGGCTGTAGATAAACCCTGTTACTAGACTCTACTGAGGACTGTAGATAAACACTGTTACTAGACTCTACTGAGGGCTGTAGTTATACACTGTTACTAGACCCTACTGAGGGCTGTAGATAAACACTGTTACTAGACTCTACTGAGGACTGTAGATAAACCCTGTTACTAGACTCTACTGAGGGCTGTAGTTAAACCCTGTTACTAGACTCTACTGAGGACTGTAGATAAACCCTGTTACTAGACTCTACTGAGGACTGTAGATAAACCCTGTTACTAGACTCTACTGAGGGCTGTAGTTAAACACTGTTACTAGACTCTACTGAGGGCTGTAGATAAACCCTGTTACTAGACTCTACTGAGGACTGTAGATAAACACCATTACTAGACTATTGAGGACTGTAGATAAACCCTGTTACTAGACTCTACTGAGGACTGTAGATAAACCCTGTTACTAGACTCTACTGAGGACTGTAGATAAACCCTGTTACTAGACTCTACTGAGGACTGTAGATAAACCCTGTTACTAGACTCTACTGAGGGCTGTAGATAAACCCTGTTACTAGACTCTACTGAGGGCTGTAGATAAACCCTGTTACTAGACTCTACTGAGGGCTGTAGTTATACACTGTTACTAGACCCTACTGAGGGCTGTAGATAAACACTGTTACTAGACTCTACTGAGGACTGTAGATAAACCCTGTTACTAGACTCTACTGAGGGCTGTAGTTAAACCCTGTTACTAGACTCTACTGAGGACTGTAGATAAACACTGTTACTAGACTCTACTGAGGACTGTAGATAAACCCTGTTACTAGACTCTACTGAGGGCTGTAGATAAACCCTGTTACTAGACTCTACTGAGGACTGTAGATAAACCCTGTTACTAGACTCTACTGAGGACTGTAGATAAACCCTGTTAATAGACTCCACTGAGGGCTGTAGTTAAACACTGTTACTAGACTCTACTGAGGGCTGTAGATAAACCCTGTTACTAGACTCTACTGAGGACTGTAGATAAACACCATTACTAGACTATTGAGGACTGTAGATAAACCCTGTTACTAGACTCTACTGAGGGCTGTAGATAAACCCTGTTACTAGACTATTGAGGACTGTAGATAAACCCTGTTACTAGACTCTACTGAGGGCTGTAGATAAACCCTGTTACTAGACTCTACTGAGGGCTGTAGATAAACCCTGTTACTAGACTATTGAGGACTGTAGATAAACCCTGTTACTAGACTCTACTGAGGACTGTAGATAAACCCTGTTACTAGACTCTACTGAGGGCTGTAGATAAACCCTGTTACTAGACTCTACTGAGGACTGTAGATAAACCCTGTTACTAGACTCTACTGAGGGCTGTAAGATAAACCCTGTTACTAGACTCTACTGAGGACTGTAGTTAAACCCTGTTACTAGACTCTACTGAGGGCTGTAGATAAACCCTGTTACTAGACTCTACTGAGGACTGTAGATAAACCCTGTTACTAGACTCTACTGAGGACTGTAGATAAACCCTGTTACTAGACTCTACTGAGGACTGTAGATAAACACCATTACTAGACTCTACTGAGGACTGTATATAAACCCTATTACTAGACTCTACTGAGGGCTGTAGATAAACCCTGTTACTAGACTCTACTGAGGACTGTAGATAAACCCTGTTACTAGACTCTACTGAGGACTGTAGATAAACACCATTACTAGACTCTACTGAGGGCTGTAGATAAACCCTGTTACTAGACTCTACTGAGGACTGTAGATAAACCCTGTTACTAGACTCTACTGAGGACTGTAGATAAACCCTGTTACTAGACTCTACTGAGGGCTGTAGATAAACCCTGTTACTAGACTCTACTGAGGACTGTAGATAAACCCTGTTACTAGACTCTACTGAGGGCTGTAGATAAACCCTGTTACTAGACTCTACTGAGGACTGTAGATAAACCCTGTTACTAGACTCTACTGAGGACTGTAGATAAACCCTGTTACTAGACTCTACTGAGGACTGTAGATAAACACCATTACTAGACTCTACTGAGGACTGTATATAAACCCTATTACTAGACTCTACTGAGGGCTGTAGATAAACCCTGTTACTAGACTCTACTGAGGACTGTAGATAAACCCTGTTACTAGACTCTACTGAGGACTGTAGATAAACACCATTACTAGACTCTACTGAGGACTGTAGATAAACCCTGTTACTAGACTCTACTGAGGGCTGTAGTTATAAACCCTGTTACTAGACTCTACTGAGGGCTGTAGATAAACCCTGTTACTAGACTCTACTGAGGACTGTAGTTAAACTGTTACTAGACTCTTGAGGACTGTAGATAAACCCTGTTACTAGACTCTACTGAGGACTGTAGATAAACCCTGTTACTAGACTACTCTACTGTAGATAAACCCTGTTACTAGACTCTACTGAGGACTGTAGATAAACACCATTACTAGACTCTACTGAGGACTGTATATAAACCCTATTACTAGACTCTACTGAGGGCTGTAGATAAACCCTGTTACTAGACTCTACTGAGGGCTGTAGTTAAACCCTGTTACTAGACTCTACTGAGGACTGTAGATAAACCCTGTTACTAGACTCTACTGAGGACTGTAGATAAACCCTGTTACTAGACTCTACTGAGGGCTGTAGTTAAACACTGTTACTAGACTCTACTGAGGGCTGTAGATAAACCCTGTTACTAGACTCTACTGAGGACTGTAGATAAACACCATTACTAGACTATTGAGGACTGTAGATAAACCCTGTTACTAGACTCTACTGAGGACTGTAGATAAACCCTGTTACTAGACTCTACTGAGGACTGTAGATAAACCCTGTTACTAGACTCTACTGAGGACTGTAGATAAACCCTGTTACTAGACTCTACTGAGGGCTGTAGATAAACCCTGTTACTAGACTCTACTGAGGGCTGTAGATAAACCCTGTTACTAGACTCTACTGAGGGCTGTAGTTATACACTGTTACTAGACCCTACTGAGGGCTGTAGATAAACACTGTTACTAGACTCTACTGAGGACTGTAGATAAACCCTGTTACTAGACTCTACTGAGGGCTGTAGTTAAACCCTGTTACTAGACTCTACTGAGGACTGTAGATAAACACTGTTACTAGACTCTACTGAGGACTGTAGATAAACCCTGTTACTAGACTCTACTGAGGGCTGTAGATAAACCCTGTTACTAGACTCTACTGAGGACTGTAGATAAACCCTGTTACTAGACTCTACTGAGGACTGTAGATAAACCCTGTTAATAGACTCCACTGAGGGCTGTAGTTAAACACTGTTACTAGACTCTACTGAGGGCTGTAGATAAACCCTGTTACTAGACTCTACTGAGGACTGTAGATAAACACCATTACTAGACTATTGAGGACTGTAGATAAACCCTGTTACTAGACTCTACTGAGGGCTGTAGATAAACCCTGTTACTAGACTATTGAGGACTGTAGATAAACCCTGTTACTAGACTCTACTGAGGGCTGTAGATAAACCCTGTTACTAGACTCTACTGAGGGCTGTAGATAAACCCTGTTACTAGACTATTGAGGACTGTAGATAAACCCTGTTACTAGACTCTACTGAGGACTGTAGATAAACCCTGTTACTAGACTCTACTGAGGGCTGTAGATAAACCCTGTTACTAGACTCTACTGAGGACTGTAGATAAACCCTGTTACTAGACTCTACTGAGGGCTGTAGATAAACCCTGTTACTAGACTCTACTGAGGACTGTAGATAAACCCTGTTACTAGACTCTACTGAGGACTGTAGATAAACCCTGTTACTAGACTCTACTGAGGACTGTAGATAAACCCTGTTACTAGACTCTACTGAGGACTGTAGATAAACCCTGTTACTAGACTCTACTGAGGACTGTAGATAAACACCATTACTAGACTCTACTGAGGACTGTATATAAACCCTATTACTAGACTCTACTGAGGGCTGTAGATAAACCCTGTTACTAGACTCTACTGAGGACTGTAGATAAACCCTGTTACTAGACTCTACTGAGGACTGTAGATAAACACCATTACTAGACTCTACTGAGGACTGTAGATAAACATTACTAGACTCTACTGAGGGCTGTAGATAAACCCTGTTACTAGACTCTACTGAGGACTGTAGATAAACCCTGTTACTAGACTCTACTGAGGGCTGTAGATAAACCCTGTTACTAGACTCTACTGAGGACTGTAGTTAAACCCTGTTACTAGACTCTACTGAGGACTGTAGATAAACCCTGTTACTAGACTCTACTGAGGACTGTAGATAAACCCTGTTACTAGACTCTACTGAGGACTGTAGATAAACACCATTACTAGACTCTACTGAGGACTGTATATAAACCCTATTACTAGACTCTACTGAGGGCTGTAGATAAACCCTGTTACTAGACTCTACTGAGGACTGTAGATAAACACCATTACTAGACTCTACTGAGGGCTGTAGATAAACACCATTACTAGACTCTACTGAGGGCTGTAGATAAACACCATTACTAGACTACTGAGGGCTGTGGATAAACCCTGTTACTAGACTCTACTGAGGACTGTAGATAAACCCTGTTACTAGACTCTACTGAGGACTGTAGATAAACCCTGTTACTAGACTCTACTGAGGGCTGTGGATAAACCCTGTTACTAGACTCTACTGAGGACTGTAGATAAACCCTGTTACTAGACTCTACTGAGGGCTGTAGATAAACCCTGTTACTAGACTCTACTGAGGACTGTAGTTAAACCCTGTTACTAGACTCTACTGAGGACTGTAGATAAACCCTGTTACTAGACTCTACTGAGGACTGTAGATAAACCCTGTTACTAGACTCTACTGAGGACTGTAGATAAACACCATTACTAGACTCTACTGAGGACTGTATATAAACCCTATTACTAGACTCTACTGAGGGCTGTAGATAAACCCTGTTACTAGACTCTACTGAGGACTGTAGATAAACACCATTACTAGACTCTACTGAGGGCTGTAGATAAACACCATTACTAGACTCTACTGAGGGCTGTAGATAAACACCATTACTAGACTACTGAGGGCTGTGGATAAACCCTGTTACTAGACTCTACTGAGGACTGTAGATAAACCCTGTTACTAGACTCTACTGAGGACTGTAGATAAACCCTGTTACTAGACTCTACTGAGGGCTGTAGATAAACCCTGTTACTAGACTCTACTGAGGTATCTGTATACTACACATTGTGAGCTTCCAAGTGCATTATATTAGTGCCCTGTAGTGCCCTTTATAGGGAATAGGATTCCATTTGGGCGTAGACGCTGTGACTAGACTCACCGCTGAGGCTCCGCCCTGAGCAGCTCCCAGGGATTCTTCCTCCTCCTTCTTGAAGACAGTGTAGAAGATGTAAACTAGCAGGGAGTAGAAGGCATACATCTCCCCTCCGTCTGGGACTCACTGTTACAGTGACAGTCACAGAACTAGATACCCAGGGAAACACTGTCACGGTCCAACACTGCCTCGGCTCACTCTGCAGAGAGGAGAGAGATAAAAGGAAGAGAGAGAGAAATGAAAGAGAGAAAGAGAGAGAGAGAGAGAGAGAGAGAGAGAGAGAGAGAGAGAGAGAGAGAGAGAGAAAGAGAGGATGACAATGTCGTTCTATAGCCGATTCATTTTCAAAACACCAAATCTCCCAAGGAGTGATGCCTATTCACTGACAACAAAGGCTCTGGCAGCTAAAATATCAAATGCTGACGGATGAGGATGCCACAGAGAAAGACCGATTAGCATAGATCTGTCTAAATAGATCTGGCTGATTACTCTTGATCTTTCCTCAGAGATCATCCTTCCATCTTCCTCTTTAATCCGTTTTCTGATCTTAAACGCTCCTCCTCTCCATCTGTCAGAAACATTTTGTCTTTCCTTTCTTACCCATACTTGTCTTCATGTCATTAATGACAATCCAACATTCTGCATTCCATCACAACATTCTGCATTCCACCACAACATTCCATGTTCTCCTGTTTTGTCTGTTATTGTTCATTCCTTTGCAGCCCCTCTCCTCTCTGCTGCAGCAGCATCACTGCACTGACCAGCAGCTCCTGTGTGATTCTCTGTCTCTCCTTCTCTTCTCCCCTCCACTCTCTCTCCTCCTCCTCCTCTCTCCCTCCATCCATCCACAGGCTGCAGATGCAGTGGGCATGCTCAGTGCAGCTCTGCAGTGCTGAAGCAAGCAGCTGAGATGGAGATTGATTGTGTTGGGGGCCATGTGGCCTCATGCTGTCAGCAGTATGCAGCAGCCGCGGTTGCTTCACAAATGGCACCCTTTTCCCACAGGGCTCTGGTCAAAAGTAGTGCACTATGTAAGGAAACAGGTGCCATTTGTGATGCAGCCCAGCAGTCTGAGCTGGAGGAGAGGAGAGACAAGACAGTCACTGATACTCTGATGGGCACTCACATGGAAAGGATCAGGAGCCATTGTTTATGTGTACAGACACGAGTCACAACAACACATTGTTTATGTACTGTATATACAGACACGAGTCACAACAACACATTGTTTATGTGTACAGACACGAGTCACAACAACACATTGTTTATGTACTGTATATACAGACACGAGTCACAACAACACATTGTTTATGTGTACAGACACGAGTCACAACAACACATTGTTTATGTACTGTATGTACAGACACGAGTCACAACAACACATTGTTTATGTACTGTATATACAGACACGAGTCACAACAACCCATTGTTTATGTACTGTATATACAGACACGAGTCACAACAACACATTGTTTATGTGTACAGACACGAGTCACAACAACACATTGTTTATGTGTACAGACACGAGTCACAACAACCCATTGTTTATGTACTGTATATACAGACACGAGTCACAACAACACATTGTTTATGTACTGTATGTACAGACACGAGTCACAACAACACATTGTTTATGTACTGTATATACAGACACGAGTCACAACAACACATTGTTTATGTACTGTATATACAGACACGAGTCACAACAACACATTGTTTATGTACTGTATGTACAGACACGAGTCACAACAACACATTGTTTATGTACTGTATATACAGACACGAGTCACAACAACCCATTGTTTATGTGTACAGACACGAGTCACAACAACACATTGTTTATGTACTGTATATACAGACACAAGTCACAACACATTGTTTATGTACTGTATATACAGACACGAGTCACAACAACCCATTGTTTATGTATGTACAGACACGAGTCACAACAACACATTGTTTATGTACTGTATATACAGACACGAGTCACAACAACCCATTGTTTATGTATCTACAGACACGAGTCACAACAACACATTGTTTATATATCTACAGACACGAGTCACAACAACACATTGTTTATATATCTACAGACACGAGTCACAACAACCCATTGTTTATATATCTACAGACACGAGTCACAACAACCCATTGTTTATATATCTACAGACACGAGTCACAACAACCCATTGTTTATATATCTACAGACACGAGTCACAACAACCCATTGTTTATGTGTACAGACACAAGTCAAAGCTAAGGACCAAATTACATCATTGATTCGATGTTTCTGTTACTGTTCAATTACTGCTTCTGTGTGTATACCCAACAACATATTGTCATTTTTGTTAACAAATTATGTACCAGTACACAAATGACTTAAATCACAAACGATGCCAATATCCAAAAAAGGTTCATTCAAGGATCTATTGACTATAGGTATTACTCATCCACTACAATGTAAATAAGGACATGAATTAACAGGTAAATATCCTTAGTTAAGTCTGGCCCTATTTATGTTTGGCTGAGCTGGGCTTAGATATGGGCTTAGAGCTGGGCTTAGAGATGGGCTTAGAGCTGGGCTTAGAGCTGTGCTTAGAGCTGGGCTTAGAGATGGGCTTAGAGCTGGGCTTAGAGATGGGTTTAGAGCTGGGCTTAGAGCTGTGCTTAGAGCTGGGCTTAGAGATGGGCTTAGAGATGGCCTTAGAGCTGGGCTTAGAGCTGGGCTTAGAGCTGGGCTTAGAGCTGGGCTTAGAGCTGGGCTTAGAGATGGGCTTAGAGCTGGGCTTAGAGCTGGGCTTAGAGATGGGCTTAGAGATGGGCTTAGAGCTGGGTTTAGAGCTGGGCTTAGAGCTGGGCTTAGAGATGAGCTTAGAGCTGGGCTTAGAGCTGTGCTTAGAGCTGGTCTTAGAGATGGGCTTAGAGCTGGGCTTAGAGCTGGGCTTAGAGCTGGGCTTAGAGCTGGGCTTAGAGCTTTGGGAAGAAGTCTGCAGAAAAGAGCAAGTCTTGTAAATAGCAGATGGAGGCTGGCGCTGTGCTATCCTGGAGTCCTGGGAATTACAGCAGTTCCGTTCTGCAGTGTCCACTCAGCGTCTCTATCCAATACAGAAATACATTCTTCCTTGGCTGTGCTTTGAGGAGAAGAAAATCTTGATGCTTCCCAAAATGCATCAAACTGAGCATCTATCTGACAATCAAATAGTCATTTATTCACAAGTCATCACAAATACAACATAACTTACACAGAGGGTTAACCAATTAGCATCCCGAAATCAATACACAATCCTCCAACTAGTATCGAATATCATTTTATTGGTCGGGTACACATATTTATCAGATATTAATGCGGTTGTAGTGAAGTGCTTGTGTTCCTAGTTCCAACAGTGGAGTAATATCTAACAATACACACAAATCTAAACGTAAAAAAAATTAATACATTAATATTGAAATATTAGGACGAGTAATGTCGGAGTCCAGAGTATAAATATATATATACATACAGTACCAGTCAAATGTTTGGACACACCTACTCATTCCAGGGTTTTTCTTTATTTTTTGCTATTTTCTGCATTGTAGAATAATAGTGAAGACATCACAACTATGAAAAAACACATATGGAATCATGTAGTAACCAAAAAAGTGTTAAACAAATCCAAATATATTTTATAATTGAGATTCTTCAAATAGCCACCCTTTGCTTTGATGACAGTTTTGCACAGTCTTGGCATTCTCTCAACCAGCTTCACCAGGAATGATTTTCCAACAGTCTTGAAGGAGTTCCCACATAAGCTGAGCACTGCTTTTCTTTTACTCCGCGGTCCAACTCATCCCAAACCATCTCAATTTAGTTGCGGTCAGGTGATTGTGGAGGCCAGGTCATTCTGATTCAGCACTCTCCTTCTTGATCAAATAGCCCTTACACAGCCTGGAGGTGTGTTGGGTCATTGTCCTGTCGAAAAACAAATGATAGTCCCACTAAGCGCAAACCCGATGGGATCGCGTATCACTGCAGAATGCTGTGGTAGTCACGCTGGTTAAATGTGCCTTGAATTCTAAATAAATCACAGACAGTATCACCTGCAAAGCACCTCCACGCTTCACGGTGGGAACCACACATGCGGATATAATTTGTTCACTTACTCTGCGTCTCACAGACACAGCGGTTGGAACCAAAAATTTAACATTTGGACTCATCAGAACAAAGGACAGATTTCCACTGGTCTAATGTCCATTGCTCGTGTTTCTTGGCCCAAGCAAGTCTCTTCTTCTTATTGGTGTCCTTTAGTAGTGGTTTCTTTTCAGCAATTCAACCATGAAGGCCTGATTCACACAGTCTCCTCTAAACAGTTGATGTTGAGATGTGTCTATTTCTTTGTAAAACATTTATTTGGGATGCAATTTCTGAGGCTGGTAACTCTAATAAACTTATCCTCTGCAGCAGAGGTAACTGGGTCTTCCTTTCCTGTGGCAGTCCTCAGGAGAGCCAGTTTCCTCATAGTGATTTATGGTTTTTGCAACTGCACTTGAAGAAACTTTCAAAGTTCTTGAAATCATCCTGATTGACTGACCTTCATGTCTTAAAGTAATGATGGACTGTCGTTTCTCTTTGCTTATTTGAGGGTTCTTGCCATAATATGGGCACAGCTGTTAATTGAAATGCATTCCAGGTGACTACCTCATGAAGCTGGTTGAGAGAATGCCAAGAGTGTGCAAAGCTGTCATCAAGGCAAAGGGTGGCCACTTCACCTAATTTGCTCACATTGTACATCGACTTACTTTTCCACTGTATTATTGACTGTATATTTGTTTATTCCATGTGTAACTCTGTGTCGTTGTATGTGTCGAACTGCTATGCTTTATCTTGGCCAGGTCGCAGTTGTAAATGAGAACTTGTTCTCAACTTGCCGCCTGGTTAAATAAAGGTCAAATAAATTAAATAAATAAACTTTGAAGAATCTCAAATATAAAATATATTTTGATTTGTTTAACAATTTTTTTTGGTTACTACATGATTCCATATGTGTTATTTCATAGTTTTGATGTCTTCACTATTATTCTATAATGTATAAAATAGTAAAAATAAAGAAGAACCCTTCTTGTATAGACATTATGGACAGTATGTGGATATAATATGTAGTATATCTGAATAATCAATGAATATAGATCCATAGTGTTAGTGGTGTGAACTCTGCAGATGTATCTAGTTAAATCTCACTGTACACAGTAGCTATCTGCTGAGGCTTCAGAATGAACAGGATCCTGAATCTGAGGCAACTTAGGGGTATGCGTCCCAAATGCAAATGGCACCCTATTCCCTTTATAGTGCACTACTTTTGACCAGGGCCCATATAGAGCTCTGGTCAAAAGAAATGTGGCTATATCGGGGATAGGGTGCCGTTTGGGACGCGGCCCCGACTGTTTTGGTACCCCGGCCATGTACCCTGGCCAACTAAAGCTATCGGCTCTCAGACATGTCCTTTCTGTCAATGACATTGTCTTCAGAGTGAGCATAGTCTAGTACAAGCTGTTTGGCTTCACAGTGAGCATAGTCAAGTACAAGCTGTTTGGCTTCACAGTGAGCATAGTCTAGTACAAGCTGTTTGGCTTCACAGTGAGCATAGTCTAGTAGCTGTTTGGCTTCACAGTGAGCATAGTCTAGTACAAGCTGTTTGGCTTCACAGTGAGCATAGTCTAGTACAAGCTGTTTGGCTTCACAGTGAGCATAGTCTAGTACAAGCTGTTTGGCTTCACAGTGAGCATAGTCTAGTACAAGCTGTTTGGCTTCACAGTGAGCATAGTCTAGTACAAGCTGTTTGGCTTCACAGTGAACATAGTCTAGTACAAGCTGTTTGGCTTCACAGTGAGCATAGTCTAGTACAAGCTGTTTGGCTTCACAGTGAGCATAGTCTAGTACAAGCTGTTTGGCTTCACAGTGAGCATAGTCTAGTACAAGCTGTTTGGTGCTCATCGTAGGACAAGACACTGAAGTCAAGCCAGCCCAGGTTCAACCAGTGTTCCCCAAAATGCCACCCTATTCCCAAAATGGGCTCTGATTAAAAGTTGTGCACTACATAGGGAATAGGGTGATATTTGGGAGGCAAAATGGGCTCTGATTAAAAGTAGTGCACTAAATAGGGAATAGGGTGATATTTGGGAGGCACCCTCATAGACATAGACAGTAGTAAATGTCTGAAGGCACTTCCATCCTCCTCATAGAGCCACCGTTGGGAGGATATTTTCACAGAGTAAGCAGATAGAATCTTTATAGCCAATTGGTAATGACACTGTCCTGTAAATCAACATCCAGAGATGAGTTAGACTTTCTAACATGCGGAGTGGAAGAGGTTGGGAGTATTAGTGACCCATGACAATCAGTACATACAAGCGTTAGATCCAAGCACTACTCCTTTTGTTGATACTTTTAGCAAATCAATATTTTAGCACATAAAATATTAATTAACTGTTACTAATATCATCAATAATGTTTACAGTTTTAGAATTAGACACCAGTGCTTCTTCGACTTGCATAGATGACAGTACTTGGATAACAGAGCAGAGCTCCCTGGCCATGACGATAAGCTGAACAAGTAGAACAACGCCTTGACAGTGCTCATACACTGGCAACAGCCACCTGTCCCAATGGTGGATCATGTCACCTCCAAATTGGCAGAATGGCATCCGTATATGGATCATATGGATAATCTCTTGGAAAGGTCATTGGCCAGTAGGAATTGGAAAGGTCATTGGCCAGTTGGAATTGGAAAGGTCATTGGCCAGTAGGAATTGGAAAGGTCATTGGCCAGTAGGAATTGGAAAGGTCATTGGCCAGTTGGAATTGGAAAGGTCATTGGCCAGTAGGTATTGGAAAGGTCATTGGCCAGTAGGAATTGGAAAGGTCATTGGCCAGTTGGAATTGGAAAGGTCATTGGCCAGTAGGAATTGGAAAGGTCATTGGCCAGTAGGAATTGGAAAGGTCATTGGCCAGTAGGAATTGGAAAGGTCATTGGCCAGTAGGAATTGGAAAGGTCATTGGCCAGTAGGAATTGGAAAGGTTATTGGCCAGTAGGAATTGGAAAGGTCATTGGCCAGTAGGAATTGGAAAGGTCATTGGCCAGTAGGAATTGGAAAGGTCATTGGCCAGTAGGAATTGGAAAGGTTATTGGCCAGTAGGAATTGGAAAGGTCATTGGCCAGTAGGAATTGGAAAGGTTATTGGCCAGTAGGAATTGGAAAGGTCATTGGCCAGTAGGAATTGGAAAGGTCATTGACCAGTAGGAATTGGAAAGGTTATTGGCCAGTAGGAATTGGAAAGGTCATTGGCCAGTAGGAATTGGAAAGGTCATTGAACAGTAGGAATTGGAAAGGTTATTAGCTACAGATCAAAGGCAAGCCACAGTGCTAGAATAAGTAGAACAAGCTTGCTCATTTTGAGTGCACCCATGACTTTACCAGTCAAATCGCCATGGTCAGAGGTTCCAGACCGTTCTATTCGTTCTACTTCTATGAGGCAAGGCCCTGCAGGACAAAATAAATAGACCCTCCATCTGGTTCTCTTCTGTCAGCAGCTCTATGTGCACATCATGAGACCACATCAACTTAACAATCAGTCATGATCATGTGTGAGGGACTATTGAACTGTTCAGACAGTCAGTAACTGTTACAGTGATGTTACAGTTTCCCAAACTCCATGCTCGGGACTCAAGGGGTGCACGTTTTGGTTTTTGCCCAAACACTACAAAGCTTGATGGTTAGTTGATTATTTGAATAAGCGGTGTAGTGCTTAGGAAAGAAAGGAAACCCCGGGTCCTGAGGACTGAGTTTGGGGAAACCCTGAGTTACAGTGGTAATAAGTTAAAATGGGGAGTCCAGGTCCTTCAGTTCCAACAGGTACTTGCTAAGTGCCTTCTCAGAAGCCCAGCACCCTACAGCCATGGAGCCCTTCAGGAGCCACTTAAGCAGTCCCACAGTGACCCCTGGAGAGACAAGGGGAGCCAGAGTCTTGACCCCACCATAGGGGCCACCATTTGGGGCAGGCTGAGGCCACACTGCCCAGGGCCCCGACAGCGTTTCCCGCAAACAGACACACGGTGAGCGAGCAGGAGACGGCAGAGAGCGCCAGACAGCGTGACATCAGCATCAACTCGTCCGCTGACAGCCAATCGCAGAGCACCGGGAGGAGAGCTGAGCCAATAAGGAGGGTGTTGGCTGTGGTGCGGTCTTCGCTGAGCCACAGGAAGCCGAAGGAGACTAGCGGTGGAGCCAGGACCTCGCCGGCCCACTCCAGGTCCCCCTGTACAGAGGTCAGGTATGGGCTGAAGGAGACAGGCAGGGTGCAGAGGCCTGAGGAGAGACCGAGCAGAAAGAAACCCACTGCTGGAGCTCTGTGGTCCTCGAGAGAAAGAGGGAGATGAGGGAACATTCAGGGTGAGCAGAAAGAAACCCACTGCTGGAGCTCTGTGGTCCTACGAGAGAAAGAGGGAGATGAGGGAACAGTCAGGGTGAGCAGAAAGAAACCCACCGCTGGAGCTCTGTGGTCCTACGAGAGAAAGAGGGAGATGAGGGAACAGTCAGGGTGAGGAGAAAGAAACCCACTGCTGGAGCTCTGTGGTCCTACGAGAGAAAGAGGGAACAGTCAGGGTGAGCAGAAAGAAACCCACCGCTGGAGCTCTGTGGTCCTACGAGAGAAAGAGGGAGATGAGGGAACAGTCAGGGTGAGGAGAAAGAAACCCACTTCTGGAGCTCTGTGGTCCTACGAGAGAAAAGAGGGAGATGAGGAACAGTCAGGGTGAGGAGAAAGAAACCCACTGCTGGAGCTCTGTGGTCCTACGAGAGAAAGAGGGAGATGAGGGAACAGTCAGGGTGAGCAGAAAGAAACCCACTGCTGGAGCTCTGTGGTCCTCTGAGAAAGAGGAGATGAGGGAACAGTCAGGGTGAGCAGAAAGAAACCCACTGCTGGAGCTCTGTGGTCCTACGAGAGAAAGAGGGAGATGAGGGAACAGTCAGGGTGAGCAGAAAGAAACCCACTGCTGGAGCTCTGTGGTCCTACGAGAGAAAGAGGGAGATGACGGAACAGTCAGGGTGAGCAGAAAGAAACCCACGCTGGAGCTCTGTGGTCCTACGAGAGAAAGAGGGAGATGAGGGGAACATTCAGGGTGAGCAGAAAGAAACCCACTGCTGGAGCTCTGTGGTCCTACGAGAGAAAGAGGAGATGAGGGAACAGTCAGGGTGAGCAGAAAGAAACCCACCGCTGGAGCTCTGTGGTCCTACGAGAGAAAGAGGGAGATGAGGGAACAGTCAGGGTGAGGAGAAAGAAACCCACTGCTGGAGCTCTGTGGTCCTACGAGAGAAAGAGGGAACAGTCAGGGTGAGCAGAAAGAAACCCACTGCTGGAGCTCTGTGGTCCTATGAGAGAAAGAGGGAGATGAGGGAACAGTCAGGGTGAGGAGAAAGAAACCCACTGCTGGAGCTCTGTGGTCCTACGAGAGAAAGAGGGAGATGAGGGAACAGTCAGGGTGAGCAGAAAGAAACCCACTGCTGGAGCTCTGTGGTCGAGAGAAAGAGGAGATGAGGGAACAGTCAGGTGAGCAGGAGAAAGGAGATGAGGGAACAGTCAGGGTGAGCAGAAAGAAACCCACTGCTGGAGCTCTGTGGTCCTCTGAGAGAAAGAGGAGATGAGGGAACAGTCAGGGTGAGCAGAAAGAAACCCACTGCTGGAGCTCTGTGGTCCTCTGAGAGAAAGAGGAGATGAGGGAACAGTCAGGGTGAGCAGAAAGAAACCCACTGCTGGAGCTCTGTGGTCCTACGAGAGAAAGAGGGAGATGAGGGAACAGTCAGGGTGAGGAGAAAGAAACCCACTGCTGGAGCTCTGTGGTCCTACGAGAGAAAGAGGGAGATGAGGGAACAGTCAGGGTGAGCAGAAAGAAACCCACTGCTGGAGCTCTGTGGTCCTACGAGAGAAAGAGGGAGATGAGGGAACAGTCAGGGTGAGGAGAAAGAAACCCACTGCTGGAGCTCTGTGGTCCTACGAGAGAAAGAGGGAGATGAGGGAACAGTCAGGGTGAGGAGAAAGAACGAGTCATGACAATAATCAGTGGCAAAGGGGTTGAGAATGGTTTAATGGTACACAAGAGTTACCCTCAAGTGTCTCACTCAGGTGAACACCAATATATCCCAAAATTACCTTGAAGAGCTGATATGCTGTGTACAGGGCAGAGACGGACAGTGTGACGTTGGAACATGCTGTGATCAACTCTGTCAGACAGCCTGCCATTGGTCTTGACTCAAATCCAAAGCTACAGTTGGAGGATCACTGTTCATTTGATATGAAGAGACTGAGTGGGATTTGTGAAAGAGAAGAAGTTTTCAGATATCTGCAAGTAAACTGTTGAATACAATACCAAAGTTGAGAAAATACTGTTGAAAGTAAGCTAGTAGTCTTGTCTTGCACCATAGCTATGTGTACAGTGTTAACATTCTAAACAGCTATGTTTCAGGTAAGTAGCCACGTTTAGAATGACCAAAGGCAAGACTGAAACTCATATGTGAGCTTAAAAATATCTGTTAACATTCAACATTACCTGTCTCTGTTCCGCTTGTTTGAACACGTGAGACAAGCAGTACCAGGATGTGGGCGTTCCCAGACCGTAAACAACTGCGCATGCTCGGCTCGGCTTCCACCAAATTGGAAAAATATGGCGGCGCTGTTGACAACAGTAACAGAGCAGTGGATACGAGAGAAGGTACATCTAAATCACCATTGCCTTGGTAATATATTTGACACTTAAATTATAGCTTGTAAGTTGGTAGCCTAGATGTATGATTAGTTTGATTTAAAACCAGTTTTAAACTTCCATTAATAGCTAATTAACGCACAGAGACTTTGCTTAGTGCTAACGTTAGCTCGCCTGCTAGGCTAGCTGACAAAACAGTGTTTTGAATTTGTCTGGCCACAGGTAGCTATCTAGTGAAAGATGGACAACGTTACCATGGGTCTACAACTACCCAAGTACTCTACTTTGATTGCTGGCTACTAACATTCATGACCACTTTACAGCAGATGTGAGATCACTGAGCCTCCCAGGATCATACAAGGAGAAAATCAGGCATCTGGGAATCTCACTAAAGAACTTTGTCCGTTTGAAAACACTGAACCTCTCCTGTAATGCACTAATCTCTGTCGAGTGAGATGTCTATCAACAGACAAATGTATATACAGTACATGGTGAAATGGTGACTGAAGTCTGAGTGTGTAGATGTGTAGATCTGATTGCGTCCACAATGGTACGCTATTACATATTATTCCTATATAGTGCACTACTTCTAACCACTGTTTTGGGCAAAAGTAGTTCACTATGTAGGGAATAGGGGCACAATTTGGGACATACACTGAATGTGTAAGTCACATTTGTTTGAGTGGGTATAATTTGTGGAACGTTCCAACAGGAATCTGGTTTCCAACAAACAACGCATAGTAATACAAAGTAACATGATAGAGTCACCTCGCTAACTAGCTGCCGAATAGGCATCAACTCACCACGTAGCTTATTCTTCATGTTTGTCCATAGGCTACCAGAGTGAGGACAGACATTTTGGTGAGGTGATTTAAAAAATGTAATGAAATAGCCCATTCCCTACCCTTTATCTAATCTGCCTCTATACAACTTTGTATGTGTTGTTTGTTGGCAACCTTGTTTATTTACTAAGTTCTTGGAACAGATTCCTGTTGGAATGTTCCACAAATTATACCCCTCCTATTTGTTTCTTTCTATGTTTGTTCATCTATAGGGGTCCAACACTTGAAGAGGCTGGAGAGGCTGAACTTGTACTACAACAACATTCCCTCCCTCTCAGGAGGTCAAAGTGCTCTGGCAGCTGACTGCTCTGAGAGAGCTGGACCTGAGGCTCAACCCTCTGGCTAAAACAGATCCACACTACCGCCTGTACTTTGTGCACGCACTGTCCAACCTTTCGCAGGCTTGGTACCTATAGCTACCATATGTTCATTGTGGGTCCGATTGGCTGTCCAATTACTTTGCTGTTAGATAGTTCTTCTTACCAATCTGACATTTGATGTTTGTTTTATATTGTTTTTTCTTCCTGTAGATGACTGTCCAGTCAGGGACAGTGAGAGAAGAGCTTCAATCATGCATTTCTCCTCAGACTCTGTGCTCCGACCCCAACAGACAAGCTCCTCGGAGACAGACATCACTGATCAGAGGTACTGTACACTACAGTATTAGACAGACATCACTGACCAGAGGTACTGTACTCTACAGTATTAGACAGGCATCACTGACCAGAGGTACTGTACTCTACAGTGTTAGACAGACATCACTGACCAGAGGTACTGTACTCTACAGTGTTAGACAGACATCACTGACCAGAGGTACTGTACTCTACAGTATTAGACAGGCATCACTGACCAGAGGTACTGTACTCTACAGTGTTAATACACCAGCTTGCTAATGTCAGGAGGTCTTGTTTGCACCAAAGGTCTCTTGTCTGCATTAGACATTGATTTGTATTATTAGAAAACACAGAAAGACAAACTTCAGATTTCATTTTTATTTAACTAGTAAGCTGTTCTTTATGTGTCATTGTTTCCAATAGTGTGTACAGTGACGTTACAGTGTTATAGATTGTATTATACAATATTCTTCTAGTAGTGCTATGTTATGACGTAATGCGTGTTTGATTGGTGTGTTCCAGGAGCAGTAAGTTGAGGATGGCCTCAGTAAATCGCTCACAAGAAGCTCTCTGTCCTGATGACAACGATGACATAGTGTTGAACCTTTGTCGCTAAGAGCAACTGGGACCAAAGTGAACCTCTGTTCCTGACTGGCTCTTCCCACAAGGAGTCAGAGTCCCAGCTTTATCATCAGATCAGAGAGGAGTGTGAGTTTATGTTGTTTGATCACAGAATACTACATCATTATTTTAATAATGACAAATGACAGTATGAAGTGGTATTAGAGTGTGATGTACACCATGACTGTTAATGTAGGGACAGTCCACCAGGGGGAGACAAATGTTCTTATTTTTTCCCTAGGAACATGGGGAATTTAGCTCATTTATGGCAAGATTTCAGAGATTTAACCTTAATTGATTTCATTCAGTACTTGATGAAATGTATGTTTAACTAGTTACATTTACGGTCTACCTTTTTTCAAGTGAGCAAACAAGCCTTCAGTATAAAATGTGCATGTTTTATTTTCATTATGATCAGCTTGTCATTCCCAGTCCAATGGTCAACGTTTAAGAGAAGGATCTCGAAGGAAAGGTTCTTCCTCCTCGTTGAAAACGTCAGAGGGCCGAGGGGTAACCTTTAACCCCGCGTAGAGAAGCACAGCGGGACTAGCTCTGGATGGGAGGAGGCCGGAGAAACTCCCCAAACACCTGAGAGTGGCGGCCAGGGCCACTTCACCTCACCCTGGTGAGGTGACACTGAATATCCTCTCTGTCACCGCCACAAATCAGATGGCATGAATGGCCTAATACAACATTCTGAGTGTTTTGCACTGTTTTCTTCCTTTAGATAAAGTTGACCAGCAGAAGTCTTCCTTGGTAAGATCCGCCCCCAGTCCAGAAGTCCCTGTCCCAGTAGGTCTGATGCCACCAACCCCATCCTGCACCCTCCCAGACTGTCCTACCATAACACCCAGCAGACAGGGGGCTCCACCTCACCACAGAAACATGCCAAGCAACAGAAGGTGAGACGTTTGAGAGAGAGAGAGAGAAAAACCCACTTATCCCTAGAGAAAACCACCTATCCCACCGTATTCATTCATTCATCCACCTATAGAGAAACCCACCTATCCCAGTACCATTAATCATAGTACCATTCATTCATCATAGAGAAAACCCACCTATCCCTACAGTACCATTCATTAATCATAGAGAACAGTACTATTCATTAATCATAGAGAAACCCACCTATCCCTACAGTACCATTCATTCATCATAGAGAAAACCCACCTATCCCTACAGTACCATTCATTAATCATAGAGAAAAAACCCACCTATCCTATCTCCTAGTACCATTCATTAATCATAGAGAAAAAACCCACCTATCCCTATCCCTACAGTACCATTCATTAATCATAGAGAAAACCCACCTATCCCTACAGTACCATTCATTAATCATAGAGAAACCCACCTACCTATCATTCTAATCATAGAGTACCATTCATTAATCATAGAGAAAACCCACCTATCCCACAGTACCATTCATTAATCATAGAAAACCCACCTATCCCTACAGTACCATTCATCCACCTAGAGAAAACCCACCTATCCTTTACAGTACCATTCATTAATCATAGAGAAACCTACCATTCCTACCGAGAGAACCCACCTATCCTCAAGCAGTACCATTCATTAATCATAGAGCCATTCATCCATCATAGAGAAAACCCACCTATCCCTACCGTACCATTCATTAATCATAGAGAAAAAAACCCACCTATCCCTACCGCACTATTCATCCACTCCTAGAGAAACCCATTCATCACCCATATTAATCAGAGAAAAAACCCACCTATCCCTACATAGAGTACCATTCATTATCCACCCTAGAGAAAACCCAACAGTACCATTCACAATCATCCCTACCAGTACCATTCATTAATCATAGAGAAACCCACCTATCCCTACAGTACCATTCATTAATCATAGAGAAAACCCACCTATCCCACAGTACTATTCATCCACATAGAGAAAAACCCACCTATCCCTACAGTACCATTCATTAATCATAGAGAAACCCACCTATCCCTACAGTACCATTCATTCCATGAGAAAACCCACCTATCCCTACAGTACCATTCATTAATCATAGAGAAACCTTTTCATCCCACCGTACCATTCATTAATCATAGAGAAACCCACCTATCCCTACAGTACCATTATTAATTCATTAATCATTAACTGGTAGAGAAACCCACCTATCCCTACAGTACCATTCATTAATCATAGAGAAAAAACCCACCTTATATCCCTACAGTACCATTCATTAATCATGCAGAGAAAACCCACCTATCCACATACAGTACCATTCATTAATCATAGAGAAAACCCACCTATCCCTACAGTACTATCTATTAATCATAGAGAAAAACCTACCTATCCCTACAGTAAATTGTTCATAATAATAGAGAAAAACCACTATCCCTACAGTACCATTCATTAATCATAGAGAAAACCCACCTATCCTCACAGTACCATTCATTAATCATAGAGAAACCTACCTATCCCTACAGTACCATTCACAATCAGAAAAACCCACTATCCCTACCGCATCATTCATTAATCATAGAGAAACCCACCTATCCTCACAGTACCATTCATTAATCAGTAGAGAAAAAACCCACCTATCCCTACAGTACCATTCATTCATCATAGAGAAACCCACCTATCCCTACAGTACCATTCACAATCATAGAGAAACCTACCTATCCCTAAGAAAATTAGCTCCATAATCATAGAGAAACTCACCATTCATACAGTACTATCTATTAATCATAGAGAAACCTACCTATCCCTACCGTACTCATTCATTAATCATAGAGAAAACCTACCTATCCCTACAGTACCATTCATCCACTCCTAGAGAAAACTCAATTATCCCTTTTAAGAAAACATCCACAATCATAGAGAAACTCACCTATCCCTACAGTACCATTCATTAATCATAGAGAAACTCACCTATCCTTTGCATACCATTCATTAATCATAGAGAAACCCACCTATCCCTACCGTACCATTCATTAATCATAGAGAAACCCACCTATCCCTACCGTACCATTCATCCACCATCTATTAATCATAGAGAAAAACCTATCCCTACCGTACCATTCATTAATCATAGAGAAAACCCACCTATCCCTACCGTACCATTCATCCACCCTAGAGAAAACCTATCCCTACAGTACCATTCATTAATCATAGAGAAACCCACCTATCCCTACAGTACCATTCATTAATAACAGAGAAACCCACCTATCCCTACAAAACATTCATTAATCATAGAGAAACCCACCTATCCCTACAGTACCATTTATTAATAATAGAGAAAACCCACCTATCCCTACAGTACCATTCATTCATCATAGATCTTACTGTTCATTATAACCAGTCTTTTTTAATTGTATCAAATCTGTCTCCTAGGAAGCTATAGAAACCAATGGAGATGCTGCTGAGCCTAGTGAACAAGCACTGGACAGGGAGAGGCCTCTGCACCATGACAACAACTTCCTCTGTGAGTAGGAAACCCCCATGTACTGTGCAGCTTACCTGAATGGAGAATCTGTCTCCTAATAGTATGTATCTGACCTGCCTCCAGCTCAGGCAGTCCAAGATCCTGTCCATGATGGAACAAGACGTCTCCGGTGGAGAAGCGAGAGTCAGGACGTTGAGAGGGAACGTTGAAGAGCTGAAGGAGCAGGCAGAGATACGAGACCAAGACCACAGGACAGAGACCCATGGGCCTAACTACACAGCTGGAGGAAGCACTGTCTGTTGTAAGATTCAGACTGTTCAAAGCAGCATCTTCGATGATATTACCTCATACTGAAAAGGCTTGAGACCCCGACTCCACAAAGAGTTCAGAATAAATGGATGGAATTATCTTCAATGTCTGATTGATTGATTGATTGATTGATTGCAGGACAGTTTGAATGAGCAGCTGAGGATACTATTGGAGGATAACGTCTCTACAGAAGCAGATGATCAGATTAGAAAAACAATATCTCCAACTCTATGATGAAAAGTTCACCCAACACTGAGATATGTGGTGAGTGAAAAAGCAACAGCTTTTTGATATTCCTGGTCAGTGGTCACTATACTGGGCAGAATCTGACC
>NW_027037904.1:0-23608 GCF_034236695.1 Oncorhynchus nerka | reverse complement strand
AAGGCAGGTCCTACAGGCCCTAGTTTCTACCTTCTTAACAGCACTATCAACAAGGCAGGTCCTACAGGCCCTAGTTTCTACCTTCTTAACAACACTATCAACAAGGCAGGTCCTGCAGGCCCTAGTTTCTACCTTCTTAACAGCACTATCAACAAGGCAGGTCCTACAGGCCCTAGTTTCTACTCTTTCAACAACACTATCACCAAGGCAGGTCCTATAGGCCCTAGTTTCTAAACAAACACTATCAACAAGACAGGTCCTACAGGCCCTAGTTTCTACCTCTTAACAACACTATCAACAAGGCAGGTCCTACAGGCCCTAGTTTCTACCTTCCACCAACACCATCAACAAGGCAGGTCCTACAGGCCCCAGTTTCTACCTTCTTAAAACACTATCAACAAGGCAGGTCCTACAGGCCCTAGTTTCTACCTTCTTAACAACACTATCAACAAGGCAGGTCCTACAGGCCCCAGTTTCTACCTTCTTAACAACACTATCAACAAGGCAGGTCCCATAGGCCCTAGTTTCTACCTTCTTATAACACTATCAACAAGGCAGGGTCCTACAGGCCCTAGTTTCTACTCTAAACTACTGGCACACAGCTAGGACACCCATACATACCACCTTATCTCCACAGCACTGTCTGTCTAAACTACTGCACAGCCAGGACACCCATACATACCACTCTATTCCATTGGTACTGTCTGTCTGGGCAACCATTGGCACACAAGTTCTCCAGACACCCCATACATACCACTCTATTCCATACTGTCTGTCTAAACTACTGGCACACAGCCTTGACACCCATACATACCACTTGTCTATTACAGTACTGTCTGTCTAAACTACTGGCACACAGCTCAGACACCGCCTACATACCACTCTATTCCACAGTATTGTCTGTCTAAACTACTGGCACACAGCCCAGACACCCATACATACCACTCTATTCATTGCAGTACTGTCTGGTCTGGGCTCACTGGCACACAGCTCAGACACCCACATACCACTTCCCTTTCCACAGTACTGTCTGTCTAAACTACTGGCACACAGCCCAGACACCCATACATACCACTCTATTCCACAGTACTGTCTGTCTAAACTACTGGCACACAGCTCAGACACCCATACATACCACTCTATTCCAGTACTGTCTGTCTAAACTACTGGCACACAGCTCAGACACCCATATACCACTCTATTCCACAGTACTGTCTGTCTAAACTACTGGCACACAGCTCAGACACCCATACATACCACTCTATTCCACAGTACTGTCTGTCTAAACTACTGGCACACAGCTCAGACACCCATGCATACCACTCTATTCCACAGTACTGTCTGTCTAAACTACTGGCACACAGCTCAAACACCCATACATACCACTCTATTCCACAGTACTGTCTGTCTAAACTACTGGCACACAGCTCAGACACCCATACATACCACTCTATTCCACAGTACTGTCTGTCTAAACTACTGGCACACAGCTCAGACACCCATACATACCACTCTATTCCACAGTACTGTCTGTCTAAACTACTGGCACACAGCTCAGACACCCATACATACCACTCTATTCCACAGTACTGTCTGTCAGCTCAGAACTACCACTCTATTCCACAGTGCTGTCTGTTCAAACTACTGGCACACAGCTCAGACACCCATACATACCACTCTATTCCACAGTACTGTCTGTCTAAACTACTGGCACACAGCTCAGACACCCATGCATACCACTCTATTCCACAGTACTGTCTGTCTAAACTACTGGCACAGCTCAGACACCCATACATACCACTCTATTCCACAGTACTGTCTGTCTAAACTACTGGCACACAGCTCAGACACCCATACATACCACTCTATTCCACAGTACTGTCTGTCTAAACTACTGGCACACAGCTCAGACACCCATACATACCACTCTATTCCACAGTACTGTCTGTCTAAACTACTGGCACACAGCTCAGACACCCATACATACCACTCTATTCCACAGTACTGTCTGTCTAAACTACTGGCACACAGCTCAGACACCCATTCCACATACCCACTCTACTGGCACACAGCTCAGACACCCATGTCTGTCTAAACTACTGGGTACACAGCTCAGACACCCATACATACCACTCTATTCCACAGTACTGTCTGTCTAAACTACTGGCACACAGCCTGACACCCATACATACCACTCTATTCCACAGTACTGTGTCTGTCTAAACTACTGGCACACAGCTCAGACACCCATGCATACCACTCTATTCCACAGTACTGTCTGTCTAAACTACTGGCACACAGCTCAGACACCCATACATACCACTCTATTCCACAGTACTGTCTGTCTAAACTACTGGCACACAGCTAGGACACCCATACATACCACTCTATTCCACAGTACTGTCTGTCTAAACTACTGGCACACAGCTCAGACACCCATACATACCACTCTATTCCACAGTACTGTCTGTCTAAACTACTGGCACACAGCTCAGACACCCATACATACCACTCTATTCCACAGTACTGTCTGTCTAAACTACTGGCTTTAGCTCAGACACCCATCCACTCTATTCCACAGTACTGTCTGTCTAAACTACTGGCACACAGCTCAGACACCCATACATACCACTACTATTCCACAGTACTGTCTGTCTAAACTACTGGCACACAGCTCAGACACCCATACATACCACTCTATTCCACAGTACTGTCTGTTCAACTAAACACAGCTCAGGCACCCACAGCTCAGAAACACCCACAGCTCAGACACCCCATACATACCCTCTATTCCACAGTACTGTCTGTCTAAACTACTGGCACAGCTCAGACACCCATACATACCACTCTATTCTGTCAGTACTGTCTGTCTAAACTACTGGCACACAGCTCAGACACCCATACATACTCACTTATTCCACAGTACTGTCTGTCTAAACTACTGGCACACAGCTCAGACACCCATACATACCACTCTATTCCACAGTACTGTCTGTCTAAACTACTGGCACACAGCTCAGACACCCATACATACCACTCTATTCCACAGTACTGTCTGTCTAAACTACTGTTTTAGCTCAGACACCCATACATACCACTCTATTTACAGTACTGTCTGTCTAAACTACTGGCACACAGCTCAGACACCCATACATACCACTCTATTCCACAGTACTGTCTGTTTGAACTACTGGGCACACAGCTCAGACACCCATACATACCACTCTATTCCACAGTACTGTCTGTCTAAACTACTGGCACACAGCTCAGACACCCATACATACCACTCTTATTCCACAGTACTGTCTGTCTAAACTACTGGGCACACAGCTCAGACACCCATACATACCACTCTATTCCACAGTACTGTCTGTCTAAACTACTGGCACACAGCTCAGACACCCATACATACCACTCTATTCCACAGTACTGTCTGTCTAAACTACTGGCACACAGCTCAGACACCCATACATACCACTCTATTCCACAGTACTGTCTGTCTAAACACACAGCTCAGACACACAGCTCAGACACCCATAAACACTGGCACACAGCTCAGACACCCATCTATTCTATTCCACAGTACTGTCTGTCTAAACTACTGCCTAGACACACAGCTCAGACACCCATACATACCACTCTATTCCACAGTACTGTCTGTCTAAACTACTGGCACACAGCTCAGACACCCATACATACCACTCTATTCCACAGTACTGTCTGTCTAAACTACTGGCACACAGCTAGACACCCATACATACCACTCTATTCCACAGTACTGTCTGCTCAAACTACTGGCACACAGCTCAGACACCCATACATACCACTCTATTCCACAGTACTGTCTGTCTAAACTACTGGCACACAGCTCAGACACCCATACATACCACTCTATTCCACAGTACTGTCTCTGTCTAAAACTACTGGCACACAGCTCAGACACCCATACATACCACTCTATTCCACAGTACTGTCTGTCTAAACTACTGGCACACAGCTCAGACACCATACATACCACTCTATTCCACAGTACTGTCTGTCTAAACTACTGGCACACAGCTCAGACACCCATACATACCACTCTATTCCACAGTACTGTCTGTCTAAACTACTGGCACACAGCTCAGACACCCATACATACCACTCTATTCCACAGTACTGTCTGTCTAAACTACTGGACACACAGCTCAGACACCCATACATACTCACTCTATTCCACAGTACTGTCTGTCTAAACTACTGGCACACAGCTCAGACACCCATACATACCACTCTATTCCACAGTACTGTCTGTCTAAACTACTGGCACACAGCTCAGGACACTCTATACATACCACTCTATTCATACAGTACTGTCTGTCTAAACTACTGGCACACAGCTCTGACACCCATACATACCACTCTATTCCACAGTACTGTCTGTCTAAACTAATGCACCCAACAGTACTGTCTGTCTAAACTACTGACACCCATACATACCACTCTATTCCACAGTACTGTCTGTTAAACTACTGGCACACAGCTCAGACACCCATACATACCACTCTATTCCACAGTACTGTCTGTCTAAACTACTGGCACACAGCTCAGACACCCATACATACCACTCTATTCCACAGTACTGTCTGTCTAAACTACTGGCACACAGCTCAGACACCCATACATACCACTCTATTCCACAGTACTGTCTGTTTAAACTACTGGCAACAGCCTGCTCACCCATGACACCCATACATACCACTCTATTCCCACAGTACTGTCTGTCTAAACTACTGGCACAGCTCAGACACCCATACATACCACTCTATTCCACAGTACTGTCTGTCTAAACTACTGGCACACAGCTCTGACACCCATACATACCACTCTATTCCACAGTACTGTCTGTCTAAACTACTGGCACACAGCTCAGACACCCATACATACCACTCTATTCCACAGTACTGTCTGTCTAAACTACTGGCACACAGCTCAGACACCCATACATACCACTCTATTCCACAGTACTGTCTGTTTGAACTACTGGCACACAGCTCAGACACCCATACATACCACTCTATTCCACAGTACTGTCTGTTTGAACTACTGGCACACAGCTCAGACACCCATACATACCACTCTATTCCACAGTACTGTCTGTCTGAACTACTGGCACACAGCTCAGACACCCATACATACCACTCTATTCCACAGTACTGTCTGTCTAAACTACTGGCACACACAGCTCAGACACCCATACATACCACTCTATTCCACAGTACTGTCTGTCTAAACTACTGGCACACAGCTCAGACACCCATACATACACTCTATTCCACAGTACTGTCTGTCTAAACTACTGGCACACAGCTCAGACACCCATACATACCACTCTATTCCACAGTACTGTCTGTCTAAACTACTGGCACACAGCTCAGACACCCCATACATACCACTCTATTCCACAGTACTGTCTGTTTGAACTACTGGCACACAGCTCAGACACCCATACATACCACTCTATTCCACAGTACTGTCTGTTTGAACTATTCTGTACTGTCTGTTTGAACTACTGGCACACAGCTCAGACACCCATACATACCACTCTATTCCACAGTACTGTCTGTCTCAAACTACTGGCACACAGCTCAGACACCCATACATACCACTCTATTCCACAGTACTGTCTGTCTAAACTACTGGCACACAGCTCAGACACCCATACATACCACTCTATTCCACAGTACTGTCTGTCTAAACTACTGGCACACAGCTCAGACACCCATACATACCACTCTATTCCACAGTACTGTCTGTTTGAACTACTGGCACACAGCTCAGACACCCATACATACCACTCTGTTATTCCACAGTACTGTCTGTCTAAACTACTGGCACACAGCTCAGACACCCATACATACCACTCTATTCCACAGTACTGTCTGTCTAAACTACTGGCACACAGCTCAGACACCCATACATACCACTCTATTCCACAGTACTGTCTGTGTCTAAACTACTGGCACACAGCTCAGACACCCATACATACCACTCTATTCCACAGTACTGTCTGTTTGAACTACTGGCACACAGCTCAGACACCCATACATACCACTCTATTCCACAGTACTGTCTGTTTGAACTACTGGCACACAGCTCAGACACCCATACATACCACTCTATTCCACAGTACTGTCTGTCTAAACTACTGGCACACAGCTCAGACACCCATACATACCACTCTATTCCACAGTACTGTCTGTCTAAACTACTGGTGACACAGCTCAGACACCCATACATACCACTCTATTCCACAGTACTGTCTGTCTAAACTACTGGCACACAGCTCAGACACCCATACATACCACTCTATTCCACAGTACTGTCTGTTTGAACTACTGGCACACAGCTCAGACACCCATACATACCACTCTATTCCACAGTACTGTCTGTTTGAACTACTGGCACACAGCTCAGACACCCATACATACCACTCTATTCCACAGTACTGTCTGTCTAAACTACTGGCACACAGCTCAGACACCCATACATACCACTCTATTCCACAGTACTGTCTGTCTAAACTACTGGCACACAGCTCAGACACCCATACATACCACTCTATTCCACAGTACTGTCTGTTTGAACTACTGGCACACAGCTCAGACACCCATACATACCACTCTATTCCACAGTACTGTCTGTCTAAACTACTGGCACACAGCTCAGACACCCATACATACCACTCTATTCCACAGTACTGTCTGTCTAAACTACTGGCACACAGCTCAGACACCCATACATACCACTCTATTCCACAGTACTGTCTGTCTAAACTACTGGCACACAGCTCAGACACCCATACATACCACTCTATTCCACAGTACTGTCTGTTTGAACTACTGGCACACAGCTCAGACACCCATACATACCACTCTATTCCACAGTACTGTCTGTTTGAACTACTGGCACACAGCTCAGACACCCATACATACCACTCTATTCCACAGTACTGTCTGTCTAAACTACTGGCACACAGCTCAGACACCCACTCTATACATACCACTCTATTCCACAGTACTGTCTGTCTAAACTACTGGCACACAGCTCAGACACCCATACATACCACTCTATTCCACAGTACTGTCTGTTTGAACTACTGGCACACAGCTCAGACACCCATACATACCACTCTATTCCACAGTACTGTCTGTTTGAACTACTGGCACACAGCTCAGACACCCATACATACCACTCTATTCCACAGTACTGTCTGTTTGAACTACTGGCACACAGCTCAGACACCCATACATACCACTCTATTCCACAGTACTGTCTGTCTAAACTACTGGCACACAGCTCAGACACCCATACATACCACTCTATTCCACAGTACTGTCTGTCAAACTACTGGCACACAGCTCAGACACCCATACATACCACTCTATTCCACAGTACTGTCTGTCTAAACTACTGGCACACAGCTCAGACACCCATACATACCACTCTATTCCACAGTACTGTCTGTCTAAACTACTGGCACACAGCTCAGACACCCATACATACCACTCTATTCCACAGTACTGTCTGTTTGAACTACTGGCACACAGCTCAGACACCCATACATACCACTCTATTCCACAGTACTGTCTGTCTAAACTACTGGCACACAGCTCAGACACCCATACATACCACTCTATTCCACAGTACTGTCTGTTTGAACTACTGGCACACAGCTCAGACACCCATACATACCACTCTATTCCACAGTACTGTCTGTTTGAACTACTGGCACACAGCTCAGACACCCATACATACCACTCTATTCCACAGTACTGTCTGTCTAAACTACTGGCACACAGCTCAGACACCCATACATACCACTCTATTCCACAGTACTGTCTGTCTAAACTACTGGCACACAGCTCAGACACCCATTTACCACTCTATTCCACAGTACTGTCTGTCTAAACTACTGGCACACAGCTCAGACACCCATACATACCACTCTATTCCACAGTACTGTCTGTTTGAACTACTGGCACACAGCTCAGACACCCATACATACCACTCTATTCCACAGTACTGTCTGTTTGAACTACTGGCACACAGCCAGACACCCATACATACCACTCTATTCCACAGTACTGTCTGTTTGAACTACTGGCACACAGCCAGACACCCATACATACCACTCTATTCCACAGTACTGTCTGTTTGAACTACTGGCACACAGCTCAGACACCCATACATACCACCACAGTACTGTTGTTTGAACTACTGGCACACAGCTCAGACACCTACACTGTCTGTTTGAACTCAAGACACCCATACTGGCAGTGTCTGTTCAGACACCCATACATACCACTCTATTCCACAGTACTGTCTGTTTGAACTACTGGCACACAGCTCAGACACCCATACATACCACTCTATTCCACAGTACTGTCTGTTTGAACTACTGGCACACAGCTCAGACACCCATACATACCACTCTATTCCACAGTACTGTCTGTTTGAACTACTGGCACACAGCTCAGACACCCATACATACCACTCTATTCCACAGTACTGTCTGTTTGAACTACTGGCACACAGCTCAGACACCCATACTTTCTATTCCACAGTACTGTCTGTTTGAACTACTGGCACACAGCTCAGACACCCATACATACCACTCTATTCCACAGTACTGTCTGTTTGAACTACTGGCACACAGCTCAGACACCCATACATACCACTCTATTCCACAGTACTGTCTGTTTGAACTACTGGCACACAGCTCAGACACCCATACATACCACCTATTCCACCACTCTATTCCACAGTACTGTCTGTTTGACACCCATACATGGCACACAGCTCTACTGACACAGCTCAAGACCATACCACTCTATTCCACAGTACTGTCTGTTTGAACTACTGGCACACAGCTCAGACACCCATACATACCACTCTATTCCACAGTACTGTCTGTCTAAACTACTGGCACACAGCTCAGACACCCATACATACCACTCTATTCCACAGTACTGTCTGTTTGAACTACTGGCACACAGCTGTGACTGTGAAGCAACACGAACATTGGCGCACACACACACACACACACACACACACACACACACACACACACACACACACAATAACATGCACACTATTTATTTTATTTACTTGTATACATTTTTAATTTAACATTTATTTAACGAGTTAAGAACAAATTCTTATTTACAATGACGTCCTGCAGGGAGGTAGTGGTGGAGTAGGGGCCTGAGGGCACACAGTGTGTTGTAGATATGTGGTAGTGGTGGAGTAGGGGCCTGAGGGCACACAGTGTGTTGTAGATATGTGGTAGTGGTGGAGTAGGGGCCTGAGGGCACACAGTGTGTTGTAGATATGTGGTAGTGGTGGAGGAGGGGCCTGAGGGCACACAGTGTGTTGTAGATATGTGGTGGAGGAGGGGCCTGAGGGCACACAGTGTGTTGTAGATATGGTGGAGTAGGGGCCTGAGGGCACACAGTGTGTTGTAGATATGTGGTAGCGGTGGAGTAGGGGCCTGAGGGCACACAGTGTGTTGTAGATATGGTGGAGTAGGGGCCTGAGGGCACACAGTGTGTTGTAGATATGTGGTAGCGGTGGAGTAGGGGCCTGAGGGCACACAGTGTGTTGTAGATATGTGGTAGTGGTGGAGTAGGGGCCTGAGGGCACACAGTGTGTTGTAGATATGTGGTAGTGGTGGAGTAGGGGCCTGAGGGCACACAGTGTGTTGTAGATATGGTGGAGTAGGGGCCTGAGGGCACACAGTGTGTTGTAGATATGTGGTAGCGGTGGAGTAGGGGCCTGAGGGCACACAGTGTGTTGTAGATATGGTGGAGTAGGGGCCTGAGGGCACACAGTGTGTTGTAGATATGTGGTAGTGGTGGAGTAGGGGCCTGAGGGCACACAGTGTGTTGTAGATATGGTGGAGTAGGGGCCCTGAGGGCACACAGTGTGTTGTAGATATGTGGTAGCGGTGGAGTAGGGGCCTGAGGGCACACAGTGTGTTGTAGATATGGTGGAGTAGGGGCCTGAGGGCACACAGTGTGTTGTAGATATGTGGTAGTGGTGGAGTAGGGGCCTGAGGGCACACAGTGTGTTGTAGATATGTGGTAGTGGTGGAGTAGGGGCCTGAGGGCACACAGTGTGTTGTAGATATGGTGGAGTAGGGGCCTGAGGGCACACAGTGTGTTGTAGATATGTGGTAGCGGTGGAGTAGGGGCCTGAGGGCACACAGTGTGTTGTAGATATGGTGGAGTAGGGGCCTGAGGGCACACAGTGTGTTGTAGATATGTGGTAGCGGTGGAGTAGGGGCCTGAGGGCACACAGTGTGTTGTAGATATGGTGGAGTAGGGGCCTGAGGGCACACAGTGTGTTGTAGATATGTGGTAGTGGTGGAGTAGGGGCCTGAGGGCACACAGTGTGTTGTAGATATGTGGTAGTGGTGGAGTAGGGGCCTGAGGGCACACAGTGTGTTGTAGATATGTGGTAGTGGTGGAGTAGGGGCCTGAGGGCACACAGTGTGTTGTAGATATGTGGTAGTAGTGGAGTAGGGGCCTGAGGGCACACAGTGTGTTGTAGATATGTGGTAGTGGTGGAGTAGGGGTCTGAGGGCACACAGTGTGTTGTAGATATGTGGTAGTGGTGGAGTAGGGGCCTGAGGACACACAGTGTGTTGTAGATATGTGGTAGTGGTGGAGTAGGGGCCTGAGGGCACACAGTGTGTTGTAGATATGTGGTAGTGGTGGAGTAGGGGCCTGAGGGCACAGTGTGTTGTAGATATGTGGTAGTGGTGGAGTAGGGGCCTGAGGGCACACAGTGTGTTGTAGATATGGAGGAGTAGGGGCCTGAGGGCACACAGTGTGTTGTAGATATGTGGTAGTGGTGGAGTAGGGGCCTGAGGGCACACAGTGTGTTGTAGATATGTGGTAGTGGTGGAGTAGGGGCCTGAGGGCACACAGTGTGTTGTAGATATGGAGGAGTAGGGGCCTGAGGGCACACAGTGTGTTGTAGATATGTGGTAGTGGTGGAGTAGGGGCCTGAGGGCACACAGTGTGTTGTAGATATGTGGTAGTGGTGGAGTAGGGGCCTGAGGGCACCCAGTGTGTTGTAGATATGTGGTAGTGCTGGAGTAGGGGCCTGAGGGCACACAGTGTGTTGTAGATATGTGGTAGTGGTGGAGTAGGGGCCTGAGGGCACCCAGTGTGTTGTAGATATGTGGTAGTGGTGGAGTAGGGGCCTGAGGGCACACAGTGTGTTGTAGATATGTGGTAGTGGTGGAGTAGGGGCCTGAGGGCACACAGTGTGTTGTAGATATGGTGGAGTAGGGGCCTGAGGGCACACAGTGTGTTGTAGATATGGTGGAGTAGGGGCCTGAGGGCACACAGTGTGTTGTAGATATGTGGTAGCGGTGGAGTAGGGGCCTGAGGGCACACAGTGTGTTGTAGATATGGTGGAGTAGGGGCCTGAGGGCACACAGTGTGTTGTAGATATGTGGTAGTGGTGGAGTAGGGGCCTGAGGGCACACAGTGTGTTGTAGATATGTGGTAGTGGTGGAGTAGGGGCCTGAGGGCACACAGTGTGTTGTAGATATGTGGTAGTGGTGGAGTAGGGGCCTGAGGGCACACAGTGTGTTGTAGATATGTGGTAGTGGTGGAGTAGGGGCCTGGGGCACAGTGTGTTGTAGATATGTGGTAGTAGTGGAGTAGGGGCCTGAGGGCACACAGTGTGTTGTAGATATGTGGTAGTGGTGGAGTAGGGGTCTGAGGGCACACAGTGTGTTGTAGATATGTGGTAGTGGTGGAGTAGGGGCCTGAGGACACACAGTGTGTTGTAGATATGTGGTAGTGGTGGAGTAGGGGCCTGAGGGCACACAGTGTGTTGTAGATATGTGGTAGTGGTGGAGTAGGGGCCTGAGGGCACAGTGTGTTGTAGATATGTGGTAGTGGTGGAGTAGGGGCCTGAGGGCACACAGTGTGTTGTAGATATGGAGGAGTAGGGGCCTGAGGGCACACAGTGTGTTGTAGATATGTGGTAGTGGTGGAGTAGGGGCCTGAGGGCACACAGTGTGTTGTAGATATGTGGTAGTGGTGGAGTAGGGGCCTGAGGGCACACAGTGTGTTGTAGATATGGAGGAGTAGGGGCCTGAGGGCACACAGTGTGTTGTAGATATGTGGTAGTGGTGGAGTAGGGGCCTGAGGGCACACAGTGTGTTGTAGATATGTGGTAGTGGTGGAGTAGGGGCCTGAGGGCACCCAGTGTGTTGTAGATATGTGGTAGTGCTGGAGTAGGGGCCTGAGGGCACACAGTGTGTTGTAGATATGTGGTAGTGGTGGAGTAGGGGCCTGAGGGCACCCAGTGTGTTGTAGATATGTGGTAGTGGTGGAGTAGGGGCCTGAGGGCACACAGTGTGTTGTAGATATGTGGTAGTGGTGGAGTAGGGGCCTGAGAGCACACAGTGTGTTGTAGATATGTGGTGGAGTAGGGGCCTGAGGGCACACAGTGTGTTGTAGATATGTGGTGGAGTAGGGGCCTGAGGACACACAGTGTGTTGTAGATATGTGGTAGTGGTGGAGTAGGGGTCTGAGGGCACACAGTGTGTTGTAGATATGTGGTGGAGTAGGGGCCTGAGGACACACAGTGTGTTGTAGATATGTGGTGGAGTAGGGGCCTGAGGGCACACAGTGTGTTGTAGATATGTGGTAGTGGTGGAGTAGGGGCCTGAGGGAACACAGTGTGTTGTAGACATGTGGTAGTGGTGGAGTAGGGGCCTGAGGGAACACAGTGTGTTGTAGATATGTGGTAGTGGTGGAGTAGGGGCCTGAGGGAACACAGTGTGTTGTAGATATGTGGTAGTGCTGGAGTAGGGGCCTGAGGGCACACAGTGTGTTGTAGATATGTGGTAGTGGTGGAGTAGGGGCCTGAGGGCACACAGTGTGTTGTAGATATGTGGTAGTGGTGGAGTAGGGGCCTGAGGGAACACAGTGTGTTGTAGATATGTGGTAGTGGTGGAGTAGGGGCCTGAGGGCACAGTGTGTTGTAGATATGTGGTAGTGGTGGAGTAGGGGCCTGAGGGCACACAGTGTGTTGTAGATATGTGGTAGTGCTGGAGTAGGGGCCTGAGGGCACACAGTGTGTTATAGATATGTGGTAGTGGTGGAGTAGGGGCCTGAGGGAACACAGTGTGTTGTAGATATGTGGTAGTGGTGGAGTAGGGGCCTGAGGGCACACAGTGTGTTGTAGATATGGTAGTGGTGGAGTAGGGGCCTGAGGGCACAGTGTGTTGTAGATATGTGGTAGTGGTGGAGGAGGGGCCTGAGGGCACACAGTGTGTTGTAGATATGTGGTAGTGGTGGAGTAGGGGCCTGAGGGCACACAGTGTGTTATAGATATGTGTAGTGGTGGAGTAGGGGCCTGAGGGCACACAGTGTGTTGTAGATATGTGGTAGTGGTGGAGTAGGGGCCTGAGGGCACACAGTGTGTTGTAGATATGTGGTAGTGGGGGAGTAGGGGCCTGAGGGCACACAGTGTGTTGTAGATATGTGGTAGTGGTGGAGTAGGGGTCTGAGGGCACACAGTGTGTTGTAGATATGAGGTAGTGGTGGAGGGCCTGAGGGCACACAGTGTGTTGTAGATATGTGGTAGTGGTGGAGTAGGGCCTGAGGGCACACAGTGTTGTAGATATGTGGTAGTGGTGGAGTAGGGGCCTGAGGACACACAGTGTGTTGTAGATATGTGGTAGTGGTGGAGTAGGGGCCTGAGGGCACACAGTGTGTTGTAGATATGTGTAGTGGTGGAGGGAGGGGCCTGAGGGCACACAGTGTGTTGTAGATATGTGGTAGTGGAGGAGTAGGGGCCTGAGGGCACACAGTGTGTTGTAGATATATGGTAGTGGTGGAGTAGGGGCCTGAGGGCACACAGTGTGTTGTAGATATGTGGTAGTGGAGGAGTAGGGGCCTGAGGCACACAGTGTGTTGTAGATATATGGTAGTGGTGGAGTAGGGGCCTGAGGGCACACAGTGTGTTGTAGATATGTGGTAGTGGTGGAGGAGGGGCCTGAGGGCACACAGTGTGTTGTAGATATATGGTAGTGGTGGAGTAGGGGCCTGAGGGCACACAGTGTGTTGTAGATATGTGGTAGTGGTGGAGTAGGGGCCTGAGGGCACACAGTGTGTTGTAGATATGTGGTAGTGGTGGAGGAGGGGCCTGAGGGCACACAGTGTGTTGTAGATATGTGGTAGTGGTGGAGTAGGGGTCTGAGGGCACACAGTGTGTTGTAGATATGTGGTGGAGGAGGGGCCTGAGGGCACACAGTGTGTTGTAGATATGTGGTAGCGGTGGAGTAGGGGCCTGAGGACACACAGTGTGTTGTAGATATGTGTAGTGCTGGAGTAGGGGCCTGAGGGCACACAGTGTGTTGTAGATATGTGGTAGTGGTGGAGTAGGGGCCTGAGGACACACAGTGTGTTGTAGATATGTGGTAGTGCTGGAGTAGGGGCCTGAGGGCACACAGTGTGTTGTAGATATGTGGTGGAGTAGGGGCCTGAGGGCACACAGTGTGTTGTAGATATGTGGTAGCGGTGGAGTAGGGGCCTGAGGGCACACAGTGTGTTGTAGATATGTGGTAGTGGTGGAGTAGGGGTCTGAGGGCACACAGTGTGTTGTAGATATGTGGTAGTGGTGGAGTAGGGGCCTGAGGGCACACAGTGTGTTGTAGATATGTGGTAGTGGTGGAGTAGGGGCCTGGGGGCACAGTGTGTTGTAGATATGTGGTAGTGGTGGAGTAGGGGCCTGGGGGCACACAGTGTGTTGTAGATATGTGGTAGTGGTGGAGTAGGGGCCTGAGGGCACACAGTGTGTTGTAGATATGTGGTGGAGTAGGGGCCTGAGGGCACACAGTGTGTTGTAGGTATGTGGTAGTGGTGGAGTAGGGGCCTGAGGGCACACAGTGTGTTGTAGATATGTGGTAGTGGTGGAGTAGGGGCCTGAGGGCACAGTGTGTTGTAGATATATGGTAGTGGTGAGGTAGGGGCCTGAGGGCACACAGTGTGTTGTAGATATGTGGTGGAGTAGGGGCCTGAGGGCACACAGTGTGTTGTAGATATGTGGTGGAGTAGGGGCCTGAGGGCACACAGTGTGTTGTAGATATGTGGTAGTGGTGGAGTAGGGGCCTGAGGGCACAGTGTGTTGTAGATATGTGGTAGTGGTGGAGGAGGGGCCTGAGGGCACACAGTGTGTTGTAGATATGTGGTGGAGTAGGGGCCTGAGGGCACACAGTGTGTTGTAGATATGTGGTGGAGTAGGGGCCTGAGGGCACACAGTGTGTTGTAGATATGTGGTAGTGGTGGAGTAGGGGCCTGAGGGCACACAGTGTGTTGTAGATATGTGGTAGTGGTGGAGTAGGGGCCTGAGGGCACACAGTGTGTTGTAGATATGTGGTAGTGGTGGAGTAGGGGTCTGAGGGCACACAGTGTGTTGTAGATATGTGGTGGAGTAGGGGCCTGAGGGCACACAGTGTGTTGTAGATATGTGGTAGTGGTGGAGTAGGGGTCTGAGGGCACACAGTGTGTTGTAGATATGTGGTGGAGTAGGGGCCTGAGGGCACACAGTGTGTTGTAGATATGTGGTAGTGGTGGAGTAGGGGCCTGAGGGCACACAGTGTGTTGTAGATATGTGGTAGTGGTGGAGTAGGGGCCTGGGGGCACACAGTGTGTTGTAGATATGTGGTAGTGGTGGAGTAGGGGCCTGAGGGCACACAGTGTGTTGTAGATATGTGGTAGTGGTGGAGTAGGGGCCTGAGGACACACAGTGTGTTGTAGATATGTGGTAGTGGTGGAGTAGGGGCCTGGGGGCACAGTGTGTTGTAGATATGTGGTAGTGGTGGAGTAGGGGCCTGGGGGCACACAGTGTGTTGTAGATATGTGGTGGAGTAGGGGCCTGAGGGCACACAGTGTGTTGTAGGTATGTGGTAGTGGTGGAGTAGGGGCCTGAGGGCACACAGTGTGTTGTAGATATGTGGTAGTGGTGGAGTAGGGGCCTGAGGGCACAGTGTGTTGTAGATATATGGTAGTGGTGAGGTAGGGGCCTGAGGGCACACAGTGTGTTGTAGATATGTGGTGGAGTAGGGGCCTGAGGGCACACAGTGTGTTGTAGATATGTGGTGGAGTAGGGGCCTGAGGGCACACAGTGTGTTGTAGATATGTGGTAGTGGTGGAGTAGGGGCCTGAGGGCACAGTGTGTTGTAGATATGTGGTAGTGGTGGAGGAGGGGCCTGAGGGCACACAGTGTGTTGTAGATATGTGGTGGAGTAGGGGCCTGAGGGCACACAGTGTGTTGTAGATATGTGGTAGTGGTGGAGTAGGGGCCTGAGGGCACACAGTGTGTTGTAGATATGTGGTAGTGGTGGAGTAGGGGCCTGAGGGCACACAGTGTGTTGTAGATATGTGGTAGTGGTGGAGTAGGGGCCTGAGGGCACACAGTGTGTTGTAGATATGTGGTAGTGGTGGAGTAGGGGCCTGAGGGCACACAGTGTGTTGTAGATATGTGGTAGTGGTGGAGTAGGGGTCTGAGGGCACACAGTGTGTTGTAGATATGTGGTGGAGTAGGGGCCTGAGGGCACACAGTGTGTTGTAGATATGTGGTAGTGGTGGAGTAGGGGTCTGAGGGCACACAGTGTGTTGTAGATATGTGGTGGAGTAGGGGGGCCTGAGGGCACACAGTGTGTTGTAGATATGTGGTAGTGGTGGAGTAGGGGCCTGAGGGCACACAGTGTGTTGTAGATATGTGGTAGTGGTGGAGTAGGGGCCTGGGGCACAGTGTGTTGTAGATATGTGGTAGTGGTGGAGTAGGGGCCTGAGGGCACACAGTGTGTTGTAGATATGTGGTAGTGGTGGAGTAGGGGCCTGAGGGCACACAGTGTGTTGTAGATATGTGGTGGAGTAGGGGCCTGAGGGCACACAGTGTGTTGTAGGTATGTGGTAGTGGTGGAGTAGGGGCCTGAGGGCACACAGTGTGTTGTAGATATGTGGTAGTGGTGGAGGTAGGGGCCTGAGGGCACAGTGTGTTTGTAGATATATGGTAGTGGTGAGGTAGGGGCCTGAGGGGCACACAGTGTGTTTGTAGATATGTGGTGGAGTAGGGCCTGAGGGCACACAGTGTGTTGTAGATATGTGGTGGAGTAGGGGCCTGAGGGCACACAGTGTGTTGTAGATATGTGGTAGTGGTGGAGTAGGGGCCTGAGGGCACAGTGTGTTGTAGATATGTGTAGTGGTGGAGTAGGGGCCTGAGGGCACAGTGTGTTGTAGATATGTGGTGGAGTAGGGGACTGAGGGCACACAGTGTGTTCTAGATATGTGGTGGAGTAGGGGCCTGAGGGCACACAGTGTGTTGTAGATATGTGGTAGTGGTGGAGTAGGGGCCTGAGGGCACACAGTGTGTTGTAGATATGTGGTAGTGGTGGAGTAGGGGCCTGAGGGCACACAGTGTGTTGTAGATATGTGGTAGTGGTGGAGTAGGGGCCTGAGGGCACACAGTGTGTTGTAGATATGTGGTAGTGGTGGAGTAGGGGTCTGAGGGCACACAGTGTGTTGTAGATATGTGGTGGAGTAGGGGCCTGAGGGCACACAGTGTGTTGTAGATATGTGGTAGTGGTGGAGTAGGGGTCTGAGGGCACACAGTGTGTTGTAGATATGTGGTGGAGTAGGGGCCTGAGGGCACACAGTGTTTGTAGATATGTGGTAGTGGTGGAGATGGGGCCTGAGGGCACACAGTGTGTTGTAGATATGTGGTAGTGGTGGAGTAGGGGCCTGGGGGCACAGTGTGTTGTAGATATGTGGTAGTGGTGGAGTAGGGGCCTGAGGGCACACAGTGTGTTATAGATATGTGGTAGTGGTGGAGTAGGGGCCTGAGGACACACAGTGTTTGTAGATATGTGGTAGTGGTGGAGTAGGGGCCTGGGGCACAGTGTGTTGTAGATATGTGTAGTGGTGGAGTAGGGGCCTGGGGCACACAGTGTGTTGTAGATATGTGGTAGTGGTGGAGTAGGGGCCTGAGGGCACACAGTGTGTTGTAGATATGTGGTGGAGTAGGGGCCTGAGGGCACACAGTGTGTTGTAGGTATGTGGTAGTGGTGGAGTAGGGGCCTGAGGGCACACAGTGTGTTGTAGATATGTGGTAGTGGTGGAGTAGGGGCCTGAGTAGGGGTAGTGTGTTGTAGATATATGGTAGTGGTGAGGTAGGGGCCTGAGGGCACACAGTGTGTTGTAGATATGTGGTGGAGTAGGGGCCTGAGGGCACACAGTGTGTTGTAGATATGTGGTGGAGTAGGGGCCTGAGGGCACACAGTGTGTTGTAGATATGTGGTAGTGGTGGAGTAGGGGCCTGAGGGCACACAGTGTGTTGTAGATATGTGGTAGTGGTGGAGTAGGGGCCTGGGGGCACAGTGTGTTGTAGATATGTGGTAGTGGTGGAGTAGGGGCCTGAGGGCACACAGTGTGTTGTAGATATGTGGTAGTGGTGGAGTAGGGGCCTGAGGACACACAGTGTGTTGTAGATATGTGGTAGTGGTGGAGTAGGGGCCTGGGGGCACAGTGTGTTGTAGATATGTGGTAGTGGTGGAGTAGGGGCCTGGGGGCACAGTGTGTTGTAGATATGTGGTAGTGGTGGGTAGGGGCCTGAGGGCAGTGTGTTGTAGATATGTGGTGGAGTAGGGGCCTGAGGGCACACAGTGTGTTGTAGGTATGTGGTAGTGGTGGAGTAGGGCCTGAGGGCACACAGTGTGTTGTAGATATGTGGTAGTGGTGGAGTAGGGGCCTGAGGGCACAGTGTGTTGTAGATATATGGTAGTGGTGAGGTAGGGGCCTGAGGGCACACAGTGTGTTGTAGATATGTGGTGGAGTAGGGGCCTGAGGGCACACAGTGTGTTGTAGATATGTGGTGGAGTAGGGCCTGAGGGCACACAGTGTGTTGTAGATATGTGGTAGTGGTGGAGTAGGGGGCCTGAGGGCACAGTGTGTTGTAGATATGTGGTAGTGGTGGAGGGGAGGGGCCTGAGGGCACACAGTGTGTTGTAGATATGTGGTGGAGTAGGGGCCTGAGGGCACACAGTGTGTTGTAGATATGTGGTGGAGTAGGGGCCTGAGGGCACACAGTGTGTTGTAGATGTGGTAGTGGTGGGAGTAGGGGCCTGAGGGCACACAGTGTGTTGTAGATATGTGGTGGAGTAGGGCCTGAGGGCACACAGTGTGTTGTAGGTATGTGGTAGTGGTGGAGTAGGGGCCTGGGAGGGCACACAGTGTGTTGTAGATATGTGGTAGTGGTGGAGTAGGGGCCTGAGGGCACAGTGTGTTGTAGATATATGTAGTGGTGAGGTAGGGGCCTGAGGGCACACAGTGTGTTGTAGATATGTGGTGGAGTAGGGGCCTGAGGGGCACACAGTGTGTTGTAGATATGTGGTGGAGTAGGGGCCTGAGGGCACACAGTGTGTTGTAGATATGTGGTAGTGGTGGAGTAGGGGCCTGAGGGCACAGTGTGTTGTAGATATGTGGTAGTGGTGGAGGAGGGGCCTGAGGGCACACAGTGTTTGTAGATATGTGGTGGAGTAGGGGCCTGAGGGCACACAGTGTGTTGTAGATATGTGGTGGAGTAGGGGCCTGAGGGCACACAGTGTGTTTGTAGATATGTGGTAGTGGTGGAGTAGGGGCCTGAGGGCACACAGTGTGTTGTAGATATGTGGTAGTGGTGGAGTAGGGGCCTGAGGGCACACAGTGTGTTGTAGATATGTGGTAGTGGTGGAGTAGGGGCCTGAGGGCACAGTGTGTTAGATGTGGTAGTGGTGGAGTAGGGGTCTGAGGGCACACAGTGTGTTGTAGTATGTGGTGGAGTAGGGGCCTGAGGGCACACAGTGTGTTGTAGATATGTGAGTAGTGGTGGAGTAGGGGTCTGAGGGCACACAGTGTGTTGTAGATATGTGGTGGAGTAGGGGCCTGAGGGCACACAGTGTGTTGAGATATGTGGTAGTGGTGGAGTAGGGGGCCTGAGGGCACAGTGTGTTGTAGATATGTGGTAGTGGTGGAGTAGGGGCCTGGGGGCACAGTGTGTTGTAGATATGTGGTAGTGGTGGACTAGGGGCCTGAGGGCACACAGTGTGTTGTAGATATGTGGTAGTGGTGGAGTAGGGGCCTGAGGACACACAGTGTGTTGTAGATATGTGGTAGTGGTGGAGTAGGGGCCTGAGGGCACAGTGTATTGTAGATATGTGGTAGTGGTGGAGTAGGGGCCTGGGGGCACACAGTGTGTTGTAGATATGTGGTAGTGGTGGAGTAGGGGCCTGAGGGCACACAGTGTGTTGTAGATATGTGGTGGAGTAAGGCCTGAGGGCACACAGTGTGTTGTAGGTATGTGGTAGTGGTGGAGTAGGGGCCTGAGGGCACACAGTGTGTTGTAGATATGTGGTAGTGGTGGAGTAGGGGCCTGAGGGCACAGTGTTTGTAGATATATGGTAGTGGTGAGGTAGGGGCCTGAGGGCACACAGTGTGTTGTAGATATGTGGTGGAGTAGGGGGGCCTGAGGGCACACAGTGTGTTGTAGATATGTGTAGTGGTGGGTAGGGGCCTGAGGGCACAGTGTGTTGTAGATATGTGGTAGTGGTGGGAGGAGGGCCTGAGGGGCACACAGTGTGTTGTAGATATGTGGTGGAGTAGGGGCCTGAGGGCACACAGTGTGTTGTAGATATGTGGTGGAGTAGGGCCTGAGGGCACACAGTGTGTTGTAGATATGTGGTAGTGGTGGAGTAGGGGCCTGAGGGCACACAGTGTGTTGTAGATATGTGGTAGTGGTGGGAGTAGGGCCTGAGGGCACACAGTGTGTTGTAGATATGTGGTAGTGGGGGAGTAGGGGCCTGAGGGCACACAGTGTGTTGTAGATATGTGGTAGTGGTGGAGTAGGGGTCTGAGGGCACACAGTGTGTTGTAGATATGTGGTAGTGGTGGAGGAGGGGCCTGAGGACACACAGTGTGTTGTAGATATGTGGTGGAGTAGGGGCCTGAGGGCACACAGTGTGTTGTAGATATGTGGTAGTGGTGGAGTAGGGGCCTGAGGGCACACAGTGTGTTGTAGATATGTGGTAGTGGTGGAGTAGGGGCCTGAGGGCACACAGTGTGTTGTAGATATGTGGTAGTGGGGGAGTAGGGGCCTGAGGGCACACAGTGTGTTGTAGATATGTGGTAGTGGTGGAGTAGGGGTCTGAGGGCACACAGTGTGTTGTAGATATGTGGTAGTGGTGGAGTAGGGGCCTGAGGGCACACAGTGTGTTGTAGATATGTGGTAGTGGTGGAGGAGGGGCCTGAGGGAACACAGTGTGTTGTAGATATGTGGTAGTGGTGGAGTAGGGGCCTGAGGGCACACAGTGTGTTGTAGATATGTGGTAGTGGTGGAGTAGGGGCCTGAGAGCACACAGTGTGTTGTAGATATGTGGTAGTGGTGGAGGAGGGGCCTGAGGGAACACAGTGTGTTGTAGATATGTGGTAGTGGTGGAGTAGGGGCCTGAGGGGAACACAGTGTGTTGTAGATATGTGGTAGTGGTGGAGTAGGGGCCTGAGAGCACACAGTGTGTTGTAGATATGTGGTAGTGGTGGAGGAGGGGCCTGAGGGAACACAGTGTGTTGTAGATATGTGGTAGTGGTGGAGTAGGGGCCTGAGGGGAACACAGTGTGTTGTAGATATGTGGTAGTGGTGGAGGAGGGGCCTGAGAGCACACAGTGTGTTGTAGATATGTGGTGGAGTAGGGGCCTGAGGGCACACAGTGTGTTGTAGATATGTGGTGGAGTAGGGGCCTGAGGGCACACAGTGTGTTGTAGATATGTGGTAGTGGTGGAGTAGGGGCCTGAGGGCACACAGTGTGTTGTAGATATGTGGTAGTGGTGGAGTAGGGGCCTGAGGGCTACAGTGTGTTGTAGATATGTGGTAGTGGGGGAGTAGGGGCCTGAGGCACACAGTGTGTTGTAGATATGTGGTAGTGGTGGAGTAGGGGTCTGAGGAGCACAGTGTGTTGTAGATATGTGGTAGTGGTGGAGGGGGCCTGAGGACACACAGTGTGTTGTAGATATGTGGTGGAGTAGGGGCCTGAGGGCACACAGTGTGTTGTAGATATGTGGTAGTGGTGGAGTAGGGGCCTGAGGGCACACAGTGTGTTGTAGATATGTGGTAGTGGTGGAGTAGGGGCCTGAGGGCACACAGTGTGTTGTAGATATGTGGTAGTGGGGAGTAGGGGCCTGAGGGCACACAGTGTGTTGTAGATATGTGGTAGTGGTGGAGTAGGGGGTCTGAGGGCACACAGTGTGTTGTAGATATGTGGTAGTGGTGGAGTGTTAGGGGCCTGAGGGCACACAGTGTGTTGTAGATATGTGGTAGTGGTGGAGGAGGGGCCTGAGGGAACACAGTGTGTTGTAGATATGTGGTAGTGGTGGAGTAGGGGCCTGAGGGGAACACAGTGTGTTGTAGATATGTGGTAGTGGTGGAGTAGGGGCCTGAGGAGCACACAGTGTGTTGTAGATATGTGGTAGTGGTGGAGGAGGGGCCTGAGGGAACACAGTGTGTTGTAGATATGTGGTAGTGGTGGAGTAGGGGCCCTGGGAAACACAGTGTGTTGTAGATATGTGGTAGTGGTGGAGTAGGGGCCTGAGAGCACACAGTGTGTTGTAGATATGTGGTAGTGGTGGAGGAGGGGCCTGAGGGAACACAGTGTGTTGTAGATATGTGGTAGTGGTGGAGTAGGGGCCTGAGGGGAACACAGTGTGTTGTAGATATGTGGTAGTGGTGGGTAGGGCCTGAGAGCACACAGTGTGTTGTAGATATGTGGTAGTGGTGGAGGAGGGGCCTGAGGGAACACAGTGTGTTTGTAGATATGTGGTAGTGGTGGAGTAGGGGCCTGAGGGCACACAGTGTGTTGTAGATATGTGGTAGTGGTGGAGGAGGGGCCTGAGGGCACACAGTGTGTTGTAGATATGTGGTAGTGGTGGAGTAGGGGCCTGAGGGAACACAGTGTGTTGTAGATATGTGGTAGTGGTGGAGTAGGGGCCTGAGGGCACACAGTGTGTTGTAGATATGTGGTAGTGGTGGAGGAGGGGCCTGAGGGCACACAGTGTGTTGTAGATATGTGGTAGTGGTGGAGTAGGGGCCTGAGGGAACACAGTGTGTTGTAGATATGTGGTAGTGGTGGAGTAGGGGCCTGAGGGGAACAGTGTTTGTAGATATGGTAGTGGTGGAGTAGGGGCCTGAGGCACACAGTGTGTTGTAGATATGTGGTAGTGGTGGAGGTAGGGGCCTGAGGAACACAGTGTGTTGTAGATATGTGGTAGTGGTGGAGTAGGGGCCTGGGGAACACAGTGTGTTGTAGATATGTGGTAGTGGTGGAGTAGGGGCCTGAGGGGAACACAGTGTGTTGTAGATATGTGGTAGTGGTGGAGTAGGGGCCTGGAGGGGAACACAGTGTGTTGTAGATATGTAGTGGTGGAGGAGGGCCTGAGGGAACACAGTGTGTTGTAGATATGTGGTAGTGGTGGAGTAGGGGCTGGGGGAAGGGGAACACAGTGTGTTGTAG
>NW_027037903.1:0-23604 GCF_034236695.1 Oncorhynchus nerka | reverse complement strand
CATTGATTAGGAAGGTTAAAATATGAACCTATTGATTAGTAAAGGTTAAAATATGAACCCATTGATAAGGAAGGTTAAAATAGGAACCCATTGATTAGGAAGGTTAAAATATGAACCTATTGATTAGGAAGGTTAAAATATGAACCCATTGATTAGTAAAGGTTAAAATATGAACCCATTGATTAGTAAAGGTTAAAATATGAACCCATTGATTAGTAAAGGTTAAAATATGAACCCATTGATTAGGAAGGTTAAAATATGAACCCATTGATTAGGAAAGGTTAAAATATGAACCCATTGATTAGGAAGGTTAAAATATGAACCCATTGATTAGTAAAGGTTTAAATATGAACCCATTGATTAGTAAAGGTTAAAATATGAACCCATTGATTAGGAAGGTTAAAATATGAAACCATTGATTAGGAAAGGTTAAAATATGAACCCATTGATTAGTAAAGGTTAAAATATGAAACCATTGATTAGTAAAGGTTAAAATAGGAACCCATTGATTAGTAAAGGTTAAAATATGAAACCATTGCTTAGGAAAGGTTAAAATATGGACCCATTGATTAGGAAAGGTTCCCAGAGCAACTCTAAAGATGAAAAGTTTATTTTTAGAATCTTTTTTACATTTCAACTTTCCAAATTAAACCCCAAATTCTTTTTTTTCTCTCTTAAAAAAATGGTAACCTTTATTTGACTAGGCAAGTCAGTTTTAAGAACACATTCTTATTTACAATGACTGACCTCTGCACGGCCCAAACCTGGACGACGCTGGGCCAATTGTGCACTGCCCTATGGGACTCCCAGTCACGGCCGGTTGGGATACAGCCTGGATTCTTAGTGTGTTCTTCTGAAATAGATTTTCCTCATGTCATGTTTCTTTACACCTGTCTAAAATAAATAATATAGTTATTGTGATGGTGTAGAATGTATTACATGGAGTTATTGTGATGGTGTAGAATATATTACATGGAGTTATTAGACTTTTTAAAATGTTAAACAAAGGTCTGTGTATCAGCTTGTAGGATATGAGTGGAATCCAAGAGATGCTTAATGTGTTGATGTTGATTAAGGGTCAATGACCATGAGACTGTCAGTCTGCATGACAATGACCGGCTGACAAAATGTCATGATCGACACAGCCCTAGGTGACATCAATAAGGGATCATAGCTTTCACCTGTTCACCTGGTCAGTCTATGTCATGACCCACAGCCTGGTGACATCAATAAGGGATCATAGCTTTCACCTGGATTCACCTGGTCAGTCTATGTCATGACCCACACAGCCTAGGCATCAATAGGGATCATAAGCTTTCACCTGGATTCACCTGGTCAGTCTATGTCATGACCCACACAGCCCTAGGTGACATCAATAAGGGATCATAGCTTTCACCTGGATTCACCTGGTCAGTCTGTCATGGAAAAACTGGTTTTCCTAATGTTTTGACCACAGTGTATATCATGTATATAATAAACAAACTTGAACTGAGAAGGGAAGGGGAGGGGAGGGGGAGGGGGAGGGCAGCCAGAAAAGGGAGGAAGGAGGGGGCAGCCAGAAAGGGAGGGAAGGAGGACAGCCAGGAAGGGAGGAAAGGGGAGGACAGCCAGGAAGGGAGGGAAGGGGGAGGGCAGCCAGGAAGGGAGGGAAGGGGAGGGCAGCCAGAAGGAGGAGGGAAGGGGAGGGCAGCCAGAAAGGGAGGGAAGGAAGGGTGGGCAGCCAGAAAGGGAGGGAAGCGGAAGCAGCCAGAAAGGAAGGAAGGGCTGCCAGGAAGGGAGGAAGGGGAGGGCTGCCAGAAAGGGAGGGAAGGAGGGAGGGCTGCCAGGAAGGGAGGAAGGGGGGAGGGCTGCCAGGAAGGGAGGGAAGGGGGGAGGGCTGCCAGAGAAAGGGAGGGAAGGGGGGCTGCCAGGAAGGGAGGGAAGAGGAGGGCTGCCAGAAAGGGAGGGAAGGGGAGGGCTGCCAGGAAGGGAGGGAAGGGGAGGGGGAGGGAGGGGCTGCCAGGAAGGGAGGAAGGGGGAGGGCTGCCAGGAAGGGAGGGGAAGTGGGAGGGCTGCCAGGAAGGGAGGAAGGGGGAGGGCTGCCAGGAAGGGAGGAAGGGGAGGGCAGCCAGAAAGGGAGGGGAAGGGTGAGGACAGCCAGAAAGGGAGGGGAAGGGGGAGGGGCAGCCATGACTCAAAAATCTCGTGAAATGACTCCGTGTGGCAGTAATACAGTCACCACAACAGCCCAACACAGGACCAAAATAAATTAAGCTACCACAGTATCCCCTTGACCTTTTTTTGGATATGAAAACTAAGCGATACACCAGACAAGACACAGAGACAGCAACAGACTACGATATGATGGAGAGAGACACCAGACAAGACACAGAGACAGCAACAGAATAATAGGATTTGATGGAGAGAGACACCAGACAAAGACACAGAGACAGCAACAGAAGAATAGGATGTGATGGAGAGAGACACCAGACAAGACACAGAGACAGCAACAGAATAATAGGATATGATAGAGAGAGACACCAGACAAGACACAGAGACAGCAACAGAAGAATAGGATGTGATGGAGAGAGACACCAGACAAGACACGGAGACAGCAACAGAAGAATATGATGTGATGGAGAGAGACACCAGACAAGACACAGAGACAGCAACAGAAGAATAGGATATGATGGAGAGAAAAGTTTGGCTCATTGGACAGGTCAGAGTCCATGTTTGAAGTTGTTGAGGGTTTTTACAAAACACTGGTGTTGTATTCATGGATTTAGCTGTTGAAATTCCGTCCCGGACCCCCTACTGGCTATGGGCTAAGCCACCAATGTCTTCAATCCTAGGGAAAGAGGAGCTGCTACCCCTGGGAGAGAAAGCTGCTACCCCTGGGAGAGGGAGCTGCTACCCATGGGGAGAGGGAGCTGCTACCCCTGGTGAGAGAGGGGCTGCTACCCCTGGGGAGAGAGGAGCTGCTACCCCTGGGGGTGAGGAGCTGCAACCAGGAGGGACCGGGAGAGACTGCGACCCTGCTCGGGAAGAGCTTAATGATTGGTGTTTGCTGGGGCACATTTGGCAGGAGCTTCAGTGATGAAGACTGCTGTACTTGCTGATGTTTCACAATATGCCATGGCCGTCTCAGTCACCAGGTCTCAACACAAAATAATGGTGTCACATCCCTCCAATAGAGTTCCAGACAGTTGTAGAATGTATTCCAAGGCACATTGTAAGAGCTATAAAGAGAGAGGGAGAGAGAGAGAACAGGCAGAACCTGATATGTAAATGAGCACAGCAAACAAAAGCAACTTTCCACGACCGAATGATCATTCAGACTCTGTTTCTATTGAGAGATAAAAGGTAAGACGACGATTGTTATGTGTATTCATATAGTTGATGATATTGTAATATTCATATAGTTGATGATATTGTTGTGTATATTCATATAGTTGATGATATTGTTATGTGTATTCATATAGTTGATGATATTGTTATGTGTATTCATATAGTTGATGATATTGTTATATTCATATAGTTGATGATATTGTTATGTATATTCATATAGTTGATGATATTGTTATGTGTATTCATATAGTTGATGATATTGTTATATTCATATAGTTGATGATATTGTTATGTGTATTCATATAGTTGATGATATTGTTATGTGTGTTCATATAGTTGATGATATTGTTATATTAATATAGTTGATGATATTGTTGTGTGTATTCATATAGTTGATGATATTGTTATATTCATATAGTTGATGATATTGTTGTGTGTATTCATATAGTTGATGATATTGTTATATTCATATAGTTGATGATATTGTTATGTGTTTTCATATAGTTGATGATATTGTTATGTGTATTCATATAGTTGATGATATTGTTATATTCATATAGTTGATGATATTGTTATATTCATATAGTTGATGATATTGTTGTGTGTATTCATATAGTTGATGATATTGTTGTGTGTATTCATATAGTTGATGATATTGTTATATTCATATAGTTGATGATATTGTTATGTGTATTCATATAGTTGATGATATTGTTATGTGTATTCATATAGTTGATGATATTGTTATATTCATATAGTTGATGATATTGTTATGTGTATTCATATAGTTGATGATATTGTTATATTCATATAGTTGATGATATTGTTATGTGTATTCATATAGTTGATGATATTGTTGTGTGTATTCATATAGTTGATGATATTGTTATGTGTATTCATATAGTTGATGATATTGTTGTGTGTTTTCATATAGTTGATGATATTGTTATGTGTATTCATATAGTTGATGATATTGTTATGTATATTCATATAGTTAATTATATTTCTGGTGGACAGTGTTGTAATAGTCCTTAAATATTTTCGATATAAAATTAGATGCTTGGTCAATTCTGTGCCCATCTGTGTGCCTTTGGGGTGATCACTCCTACACTATCTAGAATCTGAAGGGTTTATTGGCTGTCCCCATAGGAGAACCATTTGTAGAACCCTTTTTGGTACTAGGTAGAACCCTTTTAGTTCCATCAAGAACCCTTTCACAGTGTTCTACATGTAAGCCCAGAAGGGTTCTACCTGGAACAAAATAATATCCTGTGGGGACAGACTGAGGACCTGTTTGGAACCCTTTATTCTAGAGTGTACTGTATCATAGGTCTATAGACCAGGTTGATCTCCTACTGTATCATAGGTCTATAGACCAGGGTGATCTCCTACTGTATCATAGGTCTATAGACCAGGGTGATCTCCTACTGTAACATAGGTCTATAGACCAGGGTGATCTCCTACTGTATCATAGGTCTATAGACCAGGGTGATCTCCTACTGTATCATGGTCTATAGACCAGGTTGATCTCCTACTGTATCATTGGTCTATAGACCAGGGTGATCTCCTACTGTATCATAGGTCTATAGACCAGGGTGATCTCCTACTGTATCATGAGTCTATAGACCAGGGTGATCTCCTACTGTATCATAGGTCTATAGACCAGGTTGATCTCCTACTGTATCATAGGTCTATAGACCAGGGTGATCTCCTACTGTATCATTAGGTCTATAGACCAGGGTGATCTCCTACTGTAACATAGGTCTATAGACCAGGGTGATCTCTACTGTATCATAGGTCTATAGACCAGGGTGATCTCCTACTGTAACATAGGTCTATAGACCAGGGTGATCTCCTACTGTATCATAGGTCTATGAACCAGGGTGATCTCCTACAGTATCATAGGTCTATAGACCAGGGTGATCTCCTACTGTATCATAGGTCTATAGACCAGGGTGATCTCCTACTGTATCATAGGTCTATAGACCAGGGTGATCTCCTACTGTATCATAGGTCTATAGACCAGGGTGATCTCCTACTGTATCATAGGTCTATAGACCAGGGTGATCTCCTACTGTATCATAGGTCTATAGACCAGGGTGATATCCTACTGTATCATAGGTCTACAGACCAGGGTGATCTCCTACTGTATCATAGGTCTACAGACCAGGGTGATCTCCTACTGCATCATAGGTCTATAGACCAGGGTGATCTCCTACTGTATCATAGGTCTATAGACAGGGTGATCTCCTACTGTATCATGAGTCTATAGACCAGGGTGATCTCTACTGTATCATAGGTCTATAGACCAGGGTGATCTCCTACTGTATCATAGGTCTATAGACCAGGGTGATCTCCTACTGTATCATAGGTCTATAGACCAGGGTGATCTCCTACTGTCATAGGTCTATAGACCAGGGTGATCTCTTACTGTATCATAGGTCTATAGGCTTGTCTTCTCTAGACACAATAACAAGCAAACAAACATTCTCTCTTTCTCTCTCTCTCTTTTCCAGTAAGTGTTGATTTAGAGTTGTCTACTGGGTTCAGCCTTCTAGTTGCCTTTATCAACAGGTTGTAATGTAATAAATGACATCACAATGACATGTCCTCAGAGTTGGAAAGATCCTACATCTGAACACATTATTTAACATGGTGACATGGTGCTGCTAGTGAAAGAAAACATTAAGAGACAGAATACAGGCGGTGGAGTTTGCACAAAGTTTGCGTGCAACAATATATTGAACTAGGTAGACTGAGCATAGAGAGAAGGCTATAACCACGGGGAAGAAACTGTTCAGATTGGGGTCTATAACAATATATTGAACTAGGTAGAGTGAGCATAGAGCTAAAGGCTATAACCACGGGAAGAAACTGTTCAGATTGGGGTCTATAACATCCAATCACAGAGGTTTAGCAGCTGACAGTTGCAACTTCATTGCTAATAACTCAAACTTCCTTTTTCAGATAAAGACATCATCTCTGTACAGATGTAGGATCTGATTTCCTCATATGAAATTAAAAGTATGTTTGTAGCCTACGCAGTTACAAAATGGCTGTTGAAACTGTGACACATATTTCTCAGTACATTAGAAGTCAGATAAATGTGTTGAGACGTAGGAAAGATGGGCAAACTCTCGTTGGTCTTGGCTTTCTACAAACTATTATAAGGTTAGTTGATGTCAGACATTCAATAGTCAGAGTAGGTTGGAGCTATGATCACTTATCATGCTGACAAACCTGATGGTCTCTGTGAACTGATCTGAACAGGTTTAGACTGGTCATCTATGATATGTAGGTTATATACAGTACATTCTCTGTCCTGCTACTGGTAGGACTATAACATTATGTGAACTGACCTGAACAGGTTTAGGCTGGTCATCTATGATATGTAGGCTATATCTGAGGTATAGACTTTCATCTGCATATCACTAACAAACTGCTATTATACATTATAACCTAGCCTACTTTACATAATATAAAATCTACATATCACTAACAACCCACTACTATACATTATAACCTAGTCTACTTTACATAATATAAAATATCTTACTTGTTGCATAAAACCTTTCTGAATGGATCAAAGATTTCCCCCTCAGATCAATCATGTCCATTTTAGCCCTTCTGTCTACATTCTCAGATACGTTTAGAAAATAACAGACTGAAAGACAATAAATAGCCACTTTTAATGAATAAAAATAAGTGTGAGACATGGCCTTGTGTTGCTGTACTGTCTAGAACTACCTTAACAGACAGTGACTTATTATTATTATTATTATTGCTGTACTGTCTATAACTACCTTAACAAACAGTGACTTATTATTATTATTGTTGCTGTACTGTCTATAACTACCTTAACAAACAGTGACTTATTATTATTATTATTATTATTATTGTTGCTGTACTGTCTATAACTACCTTAACAAACAGTGACTTATTATTATTATTATTATTGTTGCTGTTCTGTCTATAACTACCTTAACAAACAGTGACTTATTATTATTATTATTATTATTATTGTTGCTGTTCTGTCTATAACTACTTTAACAAACAGTGACTTATTATTATTATTGTTGCTGTACTGTCTATAACTACCTTAACAAACAGTGACTTATTACTATTATTATTATTATTATTATTATTGTTGCTGTACTGTCTATAACTACCTTAACAAACAGTGACTTATTATTATTATTATTATTATTATTATTATTATTATTGTTATTGTTGCTGTACTGTCTATAACTACCTTAACAAACAGTGACTTATTATTATTATTATTATTATTATTATTATTATTATTGTTATTGTTGCTGTACTGTCTATAACTACCTTAACAAACAGTGACTTATTATTATTATTATTGTTGTTGCTATACTGTCTATAACTACCTTAACAAACAGTGACTTATTATTATTATTATTATTGTTGCTATACTGTCTATAACTACCTTAACAAACAGTGACTTATTATTATTATTGTTGTTGTACTGTCTAGAACTACCTTAACAAACAGTGACTTATTATTATTATTATTGTTGCTGTACTGTCTATAACTACCTTAACAAACAGTGACTTATTATTATTATTATTATTATTATTATTGTTGCTGTTCTGTCTATAACTACCTTAACAAACAGTGACTTATTATTATTATTGTTGCTGTACTGTCTATAACTACCTTAACAAACAGTGACTTATTATTATTATTATTATTATTATTATTATTATTGTTGCTGTACTGTCTATAACTACCTTAACAAACAGTGACTTATTATTATTATTGACAGTTACCATGGAGATGAAATGTCACAACTACGTTTTCATGTGATGCATTAAATCATCTGATTGTTTCTGTGTCTGTTAATAAATGTTTTATAAGAGATAATGAATAAATGATAACAATTGACATTCAATAATTACTGTGTTAACCACAACCAACATTTTGGGTCTCTGTTTAGGGGTCAGTGCTCTAAAATGAGTCTCTCTGGGGAGAGAGAGGAGGGGGGCCCTGCCTCTAAAATGAGTCTCTCTGGGGAGAGAGAGGAGGGGGGCCCTGCCTCTAAAATGAGTCTCTCTGGGGAGAGAGAGGAGGGGGGCCCTGCCTCTAAAATGAGTCTCTCTTAGGGAGAGAGAGGAGGGGGGCCCTGACTCTGAAATTAGTCTCTCTGGGGAACATGACACCACATCTAAGAGGTGAGATGATAGTTTTTTGAAATAATCATTAACAGTTTATTTCCAAAATGCATCACATTTGTTTTTTCATCAGAATGGTTGCTTATGGGTACCTTCAATATTACTCTTCTCAGATTTACAGTTAATAGATTTTAGATGGGTGTATCTTTATTAAATTATTATTATTATCAGTTAATAGATTATAGATGGGTATATCTTTATTAAATTATTATTATTATCAGTTAATAGATTTTAGATGGGTATATCTTTATTAAATAACTATTATTATCAGTTAATAGATTTTAGATGGGTATATCTTTATTAAATTACTATTATTATCAGTTAATAGATTTTAGATGGGTATATCTTTATTAAATTATTATTATTATCAGTTAATAGATTTTAGATGGGTATATCTTTATTAAATTATTATTACTATTATTATCAGTTAATAGATTATAGATGGGTATATCTTTATTAAATTATTATTACTATTATTATCAGTTAATAGATTATAGATGGGTATATCTTTATTAAATTACTATTACTATTATTATCAGTTAATACTGTTTTTTTTTTTACTTCAAAACCCTAAACCTAACAATCAATAAAATGTGATTGGGACAGGAAGAAGCACACAGGAGTTTTCCTGTGAGGGGACTGGTGGTGTATCCAGGGAGAAAACTAAACTAATCTTCTAAAATATAATTTGTGGTCTTATGCTGCCATCTATTAATTAAAATAACCACTTAGAGCAAACAATTAAACATCACCAAAAACACCATACATTTAGTTCATTACCAAATTGAGCCGGTCGGTCACATTTGAGAGCGAGACAGATATATAGCATTTTGCAACAAAAAACATTTGTCTCTCTGATTGATTATTAAACAAATACAAATACATGTCTGGATTGAACAAGCCATGATTTGAAAAAACACAATTCATTTGATAATTTCTGTAAGCAATAAAATCGAATTCACCAACTTTTCTAAAAAAGTGATACATAGCGTTTTCCATTTTGTCCATTTTCATGGTCCTAAAACAATATTAAACAAACACAACATTCCCTCACTGTGTGTGTGTACAGTCCCTAGATGAGGAGATGTAATCTCTATCCTTATTGCCTAGTCACTTTTACCTACATGTACATATTACCTCAATTATATGCTCATTATTACCTCAACTACCTGGTACCCTGCACATTGACTCAGTACTGATACTCCTTATAGTCTCATTATTACCTCAACTACCTGGTACCCTGCACATTGACTCAGTACTGATACTCCTTATAGCCTCATTATTACCTCAACTACCTGGTACCCTGCACATTGACTCAGTACTGGTACTCCTTATAGTCTCATTATTACCTCAACTACCTGTTACCCTGCACATTGACTCAGTACTGGTACTCCTTATAGTCTCATTATTACCTCAACTACCTGGTACCCCTGCACATTGACTCAGTACTGGTTCTCCTTATAGTCTCATTATTACCTCAACTACCTGGTACCCTGCACATTGACTCAGTACTGGTACACCTTATAGTCTCATTATTACCTCAACTACCTGGTACCCTGCACATTGACTCAGTACTGGTTCTCCTTATAGTCTCATTATTACCTCAACTACCTGGTACCCTGCACATTGACTCAGTACTGGTACTCCTTATAGTCTCATTATTACCTCAACTACCTGGTACCCTGCACATTGACTCAGTACTGGTTCTCCTTATAGTCTCATTATATTTATTTTGTGTTCCTATTTCAAGGTACAAGGGCAACGTAGCACGTCTGGTGAACAGGTTCCACATCCTCAGTCAGACCAGTACAAACAGGATCAGCAGCACAACAAGGTATCAGGTCTGGTGAAGCATTTATCAATACTGATAGGATGGAATGAAAGGGGATCTGTTCTCAGATCAGTTTTCTACATTAAAATATTTCCTTGACATTATAATATGTCACAATACCGACCACAGATCAGCTTCTATAATCACCTATAGTTTCAAAGATTGTGGAGGCTTATTCTAATTCTTACCCAATAAAAATGCACTAAATCCCAGATTTGGCACAACATTGTGTTCATGTTAGGATACACATCATTAAATATATTCAGACAAATTACAGACAGCAGCCTACAAGAAGCAAAATAGAACTCAATATATTGATCAATATGATTGAAATAGGCCTGAAGCCTACTGTTTATGTTTTAATGCAGTCATCTCGGTTTTTCATTTGCAGCTAATTTGTTTAAGTCCCTTGTTTGAATCAATTACAAAGACATTGGCAACTTTGTGTTTGTGTCAACTTTCTTCTGAATTCATCTGTGGTCACAGAGAGACTGATAAACCATGTGATTCTGTGTTTAGCAGAGATCTTCTGTGTATAAAGTCATGCGGAAGGGCAATAAATAATTTAATGACTCACTCAGATGTTCTAGTGGTCTGAGACAGGTGTTAGATTACTCAGATGTTCTAGTGGTCTGAGGCAGGTGTTAGATTACTCAGCTGTTCTAGTGGTCTGAGGTGTTAGATCACTCAGCTGTTCTAGTGGTATGAGGCAGGTGTTAGATTACTCAGCTGTTCTGGTGGTCTGAGACAGGTGTTAGATTACTCAGCTGTTCTAGTGGTCTGAGGCAGGTGTTAGATTACTCAGCTGTTCTAGTGGTCTGGTGTTAGATCACTCAGCTGTTCTAGTGGTATGAGGCAGGTGTTAGATTACTCAGCTGTTCTAGTGGTCTGAGACAGGTGTTAGATTACTCAGCTGTTCTAGTGGTCTGAGGCAGGTGTTAGATTACTCAGCTGTTCTAGTGGTCTGAGGCAGGTGGTAGATTACTCAGCTGTTCTAGTGGTCTGAGGCAGGTGTTAGATTACTCAGCTGTTCTAGTGGTCTGAGGTGTTAGATCACTCAGCTGTTCTAGTGGTATGAGGCAGGTGTTAGATTACTCAGCTGTTTTAGTGGTCTGAGACAGGTGTTAGATTACTCAGCTGTTCTAGTGGTCTGAGGCAGGTGTTAGATTACTCAGCTGTTCTAGTGGTCTGAGGCAGGTGGTAGATTACTCAGCTGTTCTAGTGGTCTGAGGCAGGTGTTAGATTACTCAGCTGTTCTAGTGGTCTGAGGCAGGTGTTAGATTACTCAGCTGTTCTAGTGGTCTGAGGCAGGTGTTAGATTACTCAGCTGTTCTAGTGGTCTGAGGCAGGTGTTAGATTAATCAGCTGTTCTAGCGGTCTGAGGCAGGTGTTAGCTTCCTCAGCTGTTCTAGGGGTCTGAGGCAGGTGTTAGCTTCCTCAGCTGTTCTAGGGGTCTGAGGCAGGTGTTAGATTACTCAGCTGTTCTAGTGGTCTGAGGCAGGTGGTAGGTTACTCAGCTGTTCTAGTGGTCTGAGGCAGGTGTTAGATTAATCAGCTGTTCTAGTGGTCTGAGGCAGGTGTTAGATTAATCAGCTGTTCTAGTGGTCTGAGGCAGGTGGTAGATTAATCAGCTGTTCTAGTGGTCTGAGGCAGGTGTTAGATTAATCAGCTGTTCTAGCGGTCTGAGGCAGGTGTTAGCTTCCTCAGCTGTTCTAGGGGTCTGAGGCAGGTGTTAGATTACTCAGCTGTTCTAGTGGTCTGAGGCAGGTGGTAGGTTACTCAGCTGTTCTAGTGGTCTGAGGCAGGTGTTAGATTAATCAGCTGTTCTAGTGGTCTGAGGCAGGTGTTAGATTAATCAGCTGTTCTAGTGGTCTGAGGCAGGTACATCATCACCGGCTGTCTGCATGACGGATGCTGGCTACCTCTGTCAGGTTCTCCTCTCTTCACTAGATGGACGGTAACTTTAGTGTTTAAACCTCTGTGTCCAAGGACCGAACTTTTGAATATTATTTTCAGGGCGCCTCAAAGGCAGGTATTGAACCCCGGGTAAATAATCACTAGTCAGAACTTCAACCTCAGTATACATTCATTATAAAAATCATCTTAATATCTGATATTGTGAGTAAACAACCTCGAGAGTGCGCCTTCCAGCCCTCCAATAAATTACATCATTCAACCCTCCCGGTTAGTAAATTTACCTCAACATGCCCCCGGAGAGGCAGAGTAACGACACCAGCCTTTTAGCGGGGCTGACAGACTGACTACAACGCTCGCGTCGCTAAATTAAATTAAATTTTGTTATTAAAAATGACACACTGCTCTCGTGCGCCAACGAGCGTCTAGAAGTCAGTTCTATTTGTGACGCAGATCGCGCTGCATCTCCTCATTGGTTTATAGAAGCAGGTACCCACGTGGCATCTCCTCATTGGTTTATAGAAGCAGGTACCCACGTGGCATCTCCTCATTGGTTAATAGAAGCAGGTCTGTCATCTTATTTAGCAAAAAACATAACTTCTTTAAACAATAAAAGCTCATTTACAAACGTTTCTGAAAATGGATATATAGCTTTTTGGAATGAAACTCTTCTTATGTTTCCCCATCTGAGCTCAGAGTAGATGAGAGATGTAATGTTTGTCTCTGTTGTGTTGAAGACCAATCCAGCAGGAGAGACCAGCCTCCCCTGTTCCCAGCTGTGTGTCCATGAAGAGTGACGGGTCTATGGGTCAACCTCTATACTTTAGAAAGGGAGACTTTTCTACTGAACAAAGGTAAGAAGAACTCATGGGTCCTGGTCAGTGAGTTAAACAACACTGTCTCTAGTCATTTCTCCTCCCATTTTCCCATTTATTGTTGTTGTTTTCATAATCCATAGGCTAATAATTGTGTCTGTTTTCATAGTCCTAAAACAATATGAAACAAACACAACATTCCCTCCCTCACTGTGTGTTCAGATGTTGAAGCACGGCTAGGAAAAACTCCCTAGAAAGGCAGGAACCTAGGAAGAAACCTTGAAAGGAACCAGGCTCCTAGGGGTGGCCAGTCCTCTTCTGGCTGTACTGGGTAGAGAGGAACCAGGCTATGAGGGGTGGCCAGTCCTCTTCTGGCTGTACTGGGTAGAGAGGAACCAGGCTATGAGGGGTGGCCAGTCCTCTTCTAGCTGTACTGGGTAGAGAGGAACCAGGCTCTGAGGGGTGGCCAGTCCTCTTCTGGCTGTACTGAGTAGAGAGGAACCAGGCTCTGAGGGGTGGCTAGTCCTCTTCTGGCTGTGCCGGGTAGAGAGGAACCAGGCTACGAGGGTGGCCAGTCCTCTTCTGGCTGTACAGAGTAGAGAGGAACCAGGCTCTGAGGGTGGCCAGTCCTCTTCTGGCTGTACTGGGTAGAGTGGAACCAGGCTCTGAGGGTGACCGGTCCTCTACTGGCTGTACTGGGTAGACCAGAAGAAACAGGCTCTGAGGGTGGCCAGTCCTCTTCTGCCTGTGCTGGGGGAGATAATGAGAGTACATGGCCATTAAGGCCAGATCGTTCTTCAAGATGTTCATAGATGACCAGCAGGGACAAATTATAATCACAGTGGTTATAGAGGGTCAACAGGTCAGCAACTCAGGAGTAAATGTCAGGTTGCTTTTCATAGCCGAGAATTCAGAGGTCGAGACAGCAGGTGTGAGTGAGAGAGTGTGAGAGAGAGAAAGTGAGAGAGCGTGAGAGAGAGAGTGAGAGAGTGCAAGAGTGTGAGAGAGAATGAGAGAGAGGTGAGAGAGAGTGAGAGTGAATGTGAGTGAGAGAGAGTGAGAGAGAGAGAGAGAGAGAGAGAGAGAGAGAGAGAGTGAGAGAGAGAGAGAGAGAGAGAGTGTAAGAGAGAGAGAGAGAGAGAGAGAGAGAGAGAGAGAGAGAGAGACAAAACAGCATGTTCGGGACAAGATAGCATGTCCGGTGAACAGGTCAGGGTTCCATTGCCTCAGGCAGACCAGTAGAAAGGGATCAGCAGCACGACAAGGTTTCACGTCTGGTTGAGCATGTATCAATACTGATATGATGGAAAGAAAGGGAACACTGCTCTCGGATCAGTTTCTCAATTCAAATATTTCCTCACCATTATCATTATTGCACAATACTGATGATGGATCAGCTCCTCGAGAAACACTATCACCTATTGCTGCAAATATCTACTCAGCCTATTCTAATGTTTATCCAATAAAAATGCACACCAGATTTGGCACATCATTGTGTTCATGGAAGGCTTCACATCATGAAATATATTGAGACAAATTATAGACAGTAGTCTACAAGTAGCAAAATATAAGTCAATATATTGAACATAAAATGTTTTTCAATTTGATTGAAATTGGACTATAGCTGTTTATATTTTAATGCAGTTTCCGTTGTGAAGCATCCTTTTATGCTGCTTGTTTCTGTCAATTGCAAAGACATTGTCAACTTTGTTCTGAATTCATCTGTGGTCACAGAGAGACTGATAAACCATGTGATTCTATGTTTATCTGAGATCTTCTGTGTATTGTCGTGGAGAATCGACTCAGAAATATAACACTCTTAAAATAACTTGTGAATTCAATATACAATTTAATACAAAGTAGCAAAACTGAGCCCCTTCATGGAAGGACCTTATCACTAACATAACAGGGCTGAGCCCCTCCATGGAAGGACCTTATCACTAACATAACAGGGCTGAGCCCCTCCATGGAAGGACCTTATCACAAACATAACAGGGCTGAGCCCCTCCATGGAAGGACCTTATCACTAACATAACAGGGCTGAGCCCCTCCATGGAAGGACCTTATCACTAACATAACAGGGCTGAGCCCCTCCATGGAAGGACCTTATCACAAACATAACAGGGCTGAGCCCCTCCATGGAAGGACCTTATCACAAACATAACAGGGCTGAGCCCCTCCATGGAAGGACCTTATCACTAACATAACAGGGCTGAGCCCCTCCATGGAAGGACCTTATCACTAACATAACAGGGCTGAGCCCCTCCATGGAAGGACCTTATCACTAACATAACAGGGCTGAGCCCCTCCATGGAAGGACCTTATCACTAACATAACAGGGCTGAGCCCCTCCATGGAAGGACCTTATCACTAACATAACAGGGCTGAGTCCCTCCATGGAAGGACCTTATCACTAACATAACAGGGCTGAGCCCCTCCATGGAAGGACCTTATCACTAACATAACAGGGCTGAGCCCCTCCATGGAAGGACCTTATCACTAACATAACAGGGCTGAGCCCCTCCATGGAAGGACCTTATCACTAACATAACAGGGCTGAGCCCCTCCATGGAAGGACCTTATCACTAACATAACAGGGCTGAGTCCTCCATGGAAGGACCTTATCACTAACATAACAGGGCTGAGCCCCTCCATGGAAGGACCCTATCACTAACATAACAGGGCTGAGCCCCTCCATGGAAGGACCTTATCACTAACATAACAGGGCCTCCATGGAAGGACCTTATCACTAACATAACAGGGCTGAGCCCCTCCATGGAAGGACCTTATCACTAACATAACAGGGCTGAGCCCCTCCATGGAAGGACCTTATCACTAACATAACAGGGCTGAGTCCCTCCATGGAAGGACCTTATCACTAACATAACAGGGCTGAGCCCCTCCATGGAAGGACCCTATCACTAACATAACAGGGCTGAGCCCCTCCATGGAAGGACCTTATCACTAACATAACAGGGCTGAGTCCCTCCATGGAAGGACCTTATCACTAACATAACAGGGCTGAGCCCCTCCATGGAAGGACCCTATCACTAACATAACAGGGCTGAGCCCCTCCATGGAAGGACCTTATCACTAACATAACAGGGCTGAGCCCCTCCATGGAAGGACCTTATCACTAACATAACAGGGCTGAGCCCCTCCATGGAAGGACCCTATCACTAACATAACAGGGCTGAGCCCCTCCATGGAAGGACCTTATCACAAACATAACAGGGCTGAGCCCCTCCATGGAAGGACCCTATCACAAACATAACAGGGCTGAGCCCCTCCATGGAAGGACCCTATCACTAACATAACAGGGCTGAGCCCCTCCATGGAAGGACCTTATCACAAACATAACAGGGCTGAGCCCCTCCATGGAAGGACCTTATCACAAACATAACAGGGCCTCCATGGAATGACCCTATCACTAACATAACAGGGCTGAGCCCCTCCATGGAAGGACCCTATCACTAACATAACAGGGCTGAGCCCCTCCATGGAAGGACCTTATCACTAACATAACAGGGCCTCCATGGAAGGACCTTATCACAAACATAACAGGGCTGAGCCCCTCCATGGAAGGACCTTATCACTAACATACCAGGGCTGAGCCCCTCCATGGAAGAGTATAGCCTGGGTGTCATATGGTCTGATGTTCTCTTTCAAACATAGAGTATAGTCTGGGTGTCGTATGGTCTGATGTACTCTTTCAAACATAGAGTATAGTCTGGGTGTCATATGGTCTGATGTTCTCTTTCAAACATAGAGTATAGTCTGGGTGTCGTATGGTCTGATGTACTCTTTCAAACATAGAGTATAGTCTGGGTGTCGTATGGCCTGATGTACTCTTTCAAACAGAGTATAGTCTGGGTGTCATATGGCCTGATGTACTCTTTCAAACAGAGTATAGTCTGGGTGTCATATGGCCTGATGTACTCTTTCAAACAGAGTATAGTCTGGGTGTCGTATGGCCTGATGTACTCTTTCAAACATAGAGTATAGTCTGGGTGTCGTATGGCCTGGGTGTCATCTTCTCTGTGCAGGTCCTTGCTACTTCAGCCTGGCAACTAGACCTATTTATATGTAATGCTTTTGCTCTCCTTAATGGTTTGCTCCTACACCACGAGGCTACCTGCCGCCCCAAAATAAGATGTAGGCCTATCAGGGGCTATTAGTTAGTTTTCAGGCCTTGTGGGCGGGTTTTGAGTCGTCATTGGGCTAGAAAAAGTAATTGAACGAAATCACCTGACTGTTTGGATGTGACTGTCAGTAAATGTTTTATTTCTAAAAGATAATGAATAAATGAGAACAATTGACATTCAATAATTAGTTGTCACTGTGTTAACCACAACCAACATGCTGGATCTCTGTTTAGTTGTCATTGTGTTAACCACAACCAACATGTTGTATCTCTGTTTAGTTGTTACTGTGTTAACCACAACCAACATGTTGGATCTCTGTTTAGTTGTCACTGTGTTAACCACAACCAACATGTTGGATCTCTGTTTAGTTGTCACTGTGTTAATAACCACAACCAACATGTTGGATCTCTGTTTAGTTGTCACTGTGTTAACCACAACCAACATGTTGGATCTCTGTTTAGTTGTCACTGTGTTAACCACAACCAACATGATGGATCTCTGTTTAGTTGTCACTGTGTTAACCACAACCAACATGTTGGATCTCTGTTTAGTTGTCACTGTGTTAACCACAACCAACATGTTGGATCTCTGTTTAGTTGTTACTGTGTTAACCACAACCAACATGTTGGATCTCTGTTTAGTTGTCACTGTGTTAACCACAACCAACATGTTGGATCTCTGTTTAGTTGTCACTGTGTTAACCACAACCAACATGTTGGATCTCTGTTTAGTTGTTACTGTGTTAACCACAACCAACATGTTGGATCTCTGTTTAGTTGTCACTGTGTTAACCACAACCAACATGTTGGATCTCTGTTTAGTTGTCACTGTGTTAACCACAACCAACATGTTGGATCTCTGTTTAGTTGTCACTGTGTTAACCACAACCAACATGTTGGATCTCTGTTTAGTTGTCACTGTGTTAACCACAACCAACATGTTGGATCTCTGTTTAGTTGTCACTGTGTTAACCACAACCAACATGTTGGATCTCTGTTTAGTTGTCACTGTGTGTTAACCACAACCAACATGTTGGATCTCTGTTTAGTTGTCACTGTGTTAACCACAACCAACATGTTGGATCTCTGTTTAGTTGTCACTGTGTTAACCACAACCAACATGTTGGATCTCTGTTTAGTTGTCACTGTGTTAACCACAACCAACATGTTGGATCTCTGTTTAGTTGTCACTGTGTTAACCACAACCAACATGTTGGATCTCTGTTTAGTTGTCACTGTGTTAACCACAACCAACATGTTGGATCTCTGTTTAGTTGTCACTGTGTTAACCACAACCAACATGTTGGATCTCTGTTTAGTTGTTACTGTGTTAACCACAACCAACATGTTAGATCTCTGTTTAGTTGACACTGTGTTAACCACAACCAACATGTTGGATCTCTGTTTAGTTGTTACTGTGTTAACCACAACCAACATGTTAGATCTCTGTTTAGTTGACACTGTGTTAATAACCACAACCAACATGTTGGATCTCTGTTTAGTTGTTACTGTGTTAACCACAACCAACATGTTAGATCTCTGTTTAGTTGACACTGTGTTAACCACAACCAACATGTTGGATCTCTGTTTAGTTGTCACTGTGTTAACCACAACCAACATGTTAGATCTCTGTTTAGTTGACACTGTGTTAACCACAACCAACATGTTGGATCTCTGTTTAGTTGTCACTGTGTTAACCACAACCAACATGTTAGATCTCTGTTTAGTTGTCACTGTGTTAACCACAACCAACATGTTGGATCTCTGTTTAGTTGTCACTGTGTTAACCACAACCAACATGTTGGATCTCTGTTTAGTTGTTACTGTGTTAACCACAACCAACATGTTGGATCTCTGTTTAGTTGTCACTGTGTTAACCACAACCAACATGTTGGATCTCTGTTTAGTTGTCACTGTGTTAACCACAACCAACATGCTGGATCTCTGTTTAGTTGTCACTGTGTTAACCACAACCAACATGTTGGATCTCTGTTTAGTTGTCACTGTGTTAATAACCACAACCAACATGTTGGATCTCTGTTTAGTTGTCACTGTGTTAACCACAACCAACATGTTGGATCTCTGTTTAGTTGTTGTCACTGTCACTGTGTTAACCACAACCAACATGTTGGATCTCTGTTTAGTTGTCACTGTGTTAACCACAACCAACATGTTGGATCTCTGTTTAGTTGTCACTGTGTTAACCACAACCAACATGTTGGATCTCTGTTTAGTTGTCACTGTGTTAACCACAACCAACATGTTGGATCTCTGTTTAGTTGTCACTGTGTTAACCACAACCAACATGTTGGATCTCTGTTTAGTTGTCACTGTGTTAACCACAACCAACATGTTGGATCTCTGTTTAGTTGTCACTGTGTTAACCACAACCAACATGTTGGATCTCTGTTTAGTTGTCACTGTGTTAACCACAACCAACATGTTGGATCTCTGTTTAGTTGTCACTGTGTTAACCACAACCAACATGTTGGATCTCTGTTTAGTTGTCACTGTGTTAACCACAACCAACATGTTGGATCTCTGTTTAGTTGTCACTGTGTTAACCACAACCAACATGTTGGATCTCTGTTTAGTTGTCACTGTGTTAACCTCAACCAACATGTTGGATCTCTGTTTAGTTGTCACTGTGTTAACCACAACCAACATGTTGGATCTCTGTTTAGTTGTCACTGTGTTAACCACAACCAACATGTTGGATCTCTGTTTAGTTGTCACTGTGTTAACCACAACCAAACATGTTAGATCCAAACATGTTGGATCTCTGTTTAGTTGTCACTGTGTTAACCACAACCAACATGTTGGATCTCTGTTTAGTTGTCACTGTGTTAATAACACAACCACAACCAACATGTTGGATCTCTGTTTAGTTGTCACTGTGTTAACCACAACCAACATGTTGGATCTCTGTTTAGTTGTCACTGTGTTAACCACAACCAACATGTTGGATCTCTGTTTAGTTGTCACTGTGTTAACCACAACCAACATGTTGGATCTCTGTTTAGTTGTCACTGTGTTAACCACAACCAACATGTTGGATCTCTGTTTAGTTGTCACTGTGTTAACCACAACCAACATGTTGGATCTCTGTTTAGTTGTCACTGTGTTAACCACAACCAACATGTTGGATCTCTGTTTAGTTGTCACTGTGTTAATAACCACAACCAACATGTTGGATCTCTGTTTAGTTGTCACTGTGTTAACCACAACCAACATGTTGGATCTCTGTTTAGTTGTCACTGTGTTAACCACAACCAACATGTTGGATCTCTGTTTAGTTGTTACTGTGTTAACCACAACCAACATGCTGGATCTCTGTTTAGGGGTCACTGTGTTAACCACAACCATCATGTTGGATCTCTGTTTAGTTGTCAATGTGTTAACCACAACCAACATGCTGGATCTCTGTTTAGTTGTCACTGTGTTAACCACAACCAACATGTTGGATCTCTGTTTAGTTGTCACTGTGTTAACCACAACCAACATGTTGGATCTCTGTTTAGTTGTCACTGTATTAACCACAACCAACATGTTGGATCTCTGTTTAGTTGTCACTGTGTTAACCACAACCAACATGTTGGATCTCTGTTTAGTTGTCACTGTGTTAACCACAACCAACATGTTGGATCTCTGTTTAGTTGTCACTGTATTAACCACAACCAACATGTTGGATCTCTGTTTAGTTGTCACTGTGTTAACCACAACCAACATGTTGGATCTCTGTTTAGTTGTCACTGTGTTAACCACAACCAACATGTTGGATCTCTGTTTAGTTGTCACTGTGTTAACCACAACCAACATGTTGGATCTCTGTTTAGTTGTCACTGTGTTAACCACAACCAACATGTTGGATCTCTGTTTAGTTGTCACTGTGTTAACCACAACCAACATGTTGGATCTCTGTTTAGTTGTCACTGTGTTAACCACAACCAACATGTTGGATCTCTGTTTAGTTGTCACTGTGTTAATAACCACAACCAACATGTTGGATCTCTGTTTAGTTGTCACTGTGTTAACCACAACCAACATGCTGGATCTCTGTTTAGTTGTTACTGTGTTAACCACAACCAACATGTTGGATCTCTGTTTAGTTGTCACTGTGTTAACCACAACCAACATGTTGGATCTCTGTTTAGTTGTTACTGTGTTAACCACAACCAACATGCTGGATCTCTGTTTAGGGGTCAGTTCTCTAAAATGAGACTCTCTGGGGAACATGACACCAAAGCTAAGAGGTGAGATTACAATGTTGTTTGTTTCTAAAACATGTTTCCACCATTTTTTCACATTTGTTATTTATCAGACAGTATTGCTCAGGGGAACCTTGTCTGTTAAATATTGTTGTTCTAAGATTTTAATTCATAGTTTTTTGTGTATGAATTTTTGTTTTTCAAAACGCTATATAGCTGGAATGGAATGTTTGTATCCTGTATATTTGACTGTGATATGTGGTTGTCTCACCAGCACACACACACACACACACACACACACACACACACACACACACACACACACACACACACACACACACACACACACACACACACACACACACACACACACACACACACACACACACACACACACACACACTTGCATGACACAATCATTTAGCCTCTTAATTATGATCTAATATGTTGGCAGCAAAACTTTATAGTGTTTATTCTGATCGTTGTTACAAGCTGAATTCTGACAATATATCCGTTATATCAACACACTCTTCACTCCTGTTGAAACCAAAAAGGGTTTTATCTTCCTACAATATACAGAACCACTAAAGTTCTATATAGAACCCTTTATAGGAGGTTAGGAAGTGTCTGAGTATACAGTATATATAGAATATATATAGAAACCTTTATAGGAGGTTAGGAAGTGTCAGAGTATACAGTATATATAGAATATATATAGAACCCTTTATAGGAGGTTAGCCTGTCTGAGTATACAGTATATATAGAACCCTTTATAGGAGGTTAGCCTGTCTGAGTATACAGTATATATAGAACCCTTTATAGGAGGTTAGCCTGTCTGAGTATACAGTATATATTTAACCCTTTATAGGAGGTTAGCCTGTCTGAGTATACAGTATATATTTAACCCTTTATAGGAGGTTAGCCTGTCTGAGTATACAGTATATATTTAACCCTTTATAGGAGGTTAGCCTGTCTGAGTATACAGTATATATTTAACCCTTTATAGGAGGTTAGCCTGTCTGAGTATACAGTATATATAGAACCCTTTATAGGAGGTTAGCCTGTCTGAGTATACAGTATATATTTAACCCTTTATAGGAGGTTAGCCTGTCTGAGTATACAGTATATATTTAACCCTTTATAGGGCTCTTTGTTCAGAACTCTAGAGGTTCTTCTTCACTGAATTGATCTTCATTATATCCAAACACACTGGTGGTCAGGGAGGCATCTCTTTGTTTGAACGATGGTCCACGTCAACTCTGGCATTACAATACAATACATTACAATACAAGACAATACAATACATTACAATACATTACATCACATTACAATAATGGACAGTAACTTTAGTGTTTAACCCCTCCTCTCTTCACTAGATGGGACGGTAGCTTTAGTGTTTAACCCTCCTCTCTTCACTAGATGGACGGTAACTTTAGTGTTTAACCTCCTCTCTTCACTAGATGGACGGTAACTTTAGTGTTTAACCCTCCTCTCTTCACTAGATGGACGGTAACTTTAGTGTTTAACCCCTCCTCTCTTCACTAGATGTACGGTAACTTTGGTGTTTAACCCCTCCTCTCTTTCACTAGATGGACGGTAACTTTAGTGTTTTAACCCCTCCTCTCTTCACTAGATGGACAGTAACTTTAGTATTTAGCCCCTCCTCTCTTCACTAGATGGACGGTAACTTTAGTGTTTAACCCCTCCTCTCTTCACTAGATGGACGGTAACTTTAGTGTTTAACCCCTCCTCTCTTCACTAGATGGACGGTAGCTTTAGTGTTTAACCCCTCCTCTCTTCAGATGGACGGTAACTTTAGTGTTTAACCCTCCTCTCTTCACTAGATGGATGGTAACTTTAGTGTTTAACCCCTCCTCTCTTCACTAGATGGACGGTAACTTTAGTGTTTAACCCTCCTCTCTTCACTAGATGGCGGTAACTTTAGTGTTTAACCCCTCCTCTCTTCACTAGATGGACGGTAACTTTAGTGTTTAACCCCTCCTCTCTTCACTAGATGGACGGTAACTTTAGTGTTTAACCCCTCCTCTCTTCACTAGATGGACGGTAACTTTTAGTGTTTAACCCCTCCTCTCTTCACTAGATGGACTTTGAGTGTTTAACCCCTCCTCTCTTCACTAGATGGCCGGTAACTTTAGTGTTTAACCCC
>NW_027037902.1:0-23593 GCF_034236695.1 Oncorhynchus nerka | reverse complement strand
GAGCTCTTATTGTGGCAGAGAAGAGGCAAGCTCTCTAAAACGAGCTCTTATTGGCAGAGAAGAGGCAAACTCCTAAAGCAGGCTCTATTGGCAGAGAAGAGGGCAAACTCTCTAAACGAGCTCTTATTGGCAGAGAAGAGGGCAAACTCTCTAAAGCAGCTCTTATTGGCAGAGAAGAGGCAAACTCTCTACTAACGAGCTCTTATTGGCAGAGAAGAGGGCAAACTCTCTAAAACGAGCTCTTATTGGCAGAGAAGAGGGCAAACTCTCTAAAACGAGCTCTTATTGGCAGAGAAGAGGGCAAACTCTCTAAAGCGAGCTCTTATTGGCAGAAGAGGGCAAACTCTCTAAAACGAGCTCTTATTGGCAGAGAAGAGGCAAACTCTCTAAAACGAGCTCTTATTGGCAGAGAAGAGGGCAACTCTCTAAAACGAAATAGCTCTTATTGGCAGAGAAGAGGCAATCCTCTAAAACGAGCTCTTATTGGCAGAGAAGAGGCAAACTCTAAAACGAGCCTATTGGCAGAGAAGAGGGCAACTTCTCTAAAACGAGCTCTTATTGGCAGAGAAGAGGCAAACTCTCTAAAACGAGCTCTATTGGCAGAGAAGAGGCAAACTCTAAAACGAGCTCTTATTGGCAGAGAAGAGGGCAAACTCTCTAAAACGAGCTCTTATTTGGCAGAGAAGAGGGCAACTCTCTAAAACGAGCTCTTATTGGCAGAGAAGAGGGTAAACTCTCTAAAACGAGCTCTTATTGGCAGAGAAGAGGGCTAACTCTCTAAACGAGCTCTTATTGGCAGAGAAGAGGGCAAACTCTCTAACGAGCTCTTATTGGCAGAGAAGAAAGCAAACTCTCTAAACGAGCTCTTATTGGCAGAGAAGAGGGCAAACTCTCTAAAACGAGCTCTTATTGGCAGAGAAGAGGCAAACTCTCTAAAACGCGAGCTCTTATTGGCAGAGAAGAGGGCAAACTCTCTAAACGAGCTCTTATTGGCAGAGAAGAGGGCAAACTCTAAACGAGCTCTTATTGGCAGAGAAGAGGGCAAACTCTCTAAAACGAGCTCTTATTGGCAGAGAAGAGGGCAAACTCTAAAACGAGCTCTTATTGGCAGAGAAGAGGGCAAACTCTAAAACGAGCTCTTATTGGCAGAGAAGAGGGCAAACTCTAAAACGAGCTCTATTGGCAGAGAAGAAAGCAAACTCTAAAACGAGCTCTTATTGGCAGAGAAGAGGGCAAACTCTCTAAAACGAGCTCTTATTGGCAGAGAAGAGGGCAAACTCTCTAAACGAGCTCTTATTGGCAGAGAAGAGGGCAAACTCTCTAAAACGAGCTCTTATTGGCAGAGAAGAGGGCAAACTCTCTAAAACGAGCTCTTATTGGCAGAGAAGAGGCAAACTCTAAAACGAGCTCTTATTGGCAGAGAAGAGGCAACCTAAAACGCAAACTCTCTAAAACGAGCTCTTATTGGCAGAGAAGAGGGCAAACTCTCTAAAAGAGAAGAGCTCTTATTGGCAGAGAAGAGGGCAAACTCTAAAACGAGCTCTTATTGGCAGAGAAGAGGGCAAACTCTAAAACGAGCTCTTATTGGCAGAGAAGAGGGCAAACTCTCTAAAGAGAAGAGGGCAACTCTAAAACGAGCTCTTATTGGCAGAGAAGAGGGCAAACTCTAAAACGAGCTCTTATTGGCAGAGAAGAGGGCAAACTCTCTAAAACGAGCTCTTATTGGCAGAGAAGAGGGCAAACTCTCTAAAACGAGCTCTTATTGGCAGAGAAGAGGGCAAACTCTAAAACGAGCTCTTATTGGCAGAGAAGAGGGCAAACTCTAAAACGAGCTCTTATTGGCAGAGAAGAGGGCAAACTCTCTAAAAACGAGCTCTTATTGGCAGAGAAGAGGGCAAACTCTAAACGAGCTCTTATTGGCAGAGAAGAGGGCAAACTCTCTAAAACGAGCTCTTATTGGCAGAGAAGAGGGCAAACTCTAAACTAAAGAAGAGGGCGAGCTCTTATTGGCAGAGAAGAGGCAAACTCTCTAAAACGAGCTCTTATTGGCAGAGAAGAGGGCAAACTCTCTAAAAACGAGCTCTTATTGGCAGAGAAGAGGGCAAACTCTCTAAAACGAGCTCTTATTGGCAGAGCTGAGGGCAAACTCTCTAAAACGAGCTCTTATTGGCAGAGAAGAGGGCAAACTCTCTAAAACGAGCTCTTATTGGCAGAGAAGAGGGCAAACTCTCTAAAACGAGCTCTTATTGGCAGAGAAGAGGGCAAACTCTCTAAAACGAGCTCTTATTGGCAGAGAAGAGGGCAAACTCTCTAAAACGAGCTCTTATTGGCAGAGAAGAGGGCAAACTCTCTAAAACGAGCTCTTATTGGCAGAGAAGAGGGCAAAACTCTCTAAAACGAGCTCTTATTGGCAGAGAAGAGGGCAAACTCTCTAAAACTCTTATTGGCAGAGAAGAGGGCAAACTCTTATTGGCAGAGAAGAGGGCAAACTCTCTAAAACGAGCTCTTATTGGCAGAGAAGAGGGCAAACTCTAAAAACGAGCTCTTATTGGCAGAGAAGAGGGCAAACTCTCTAAAACGAGCTCTTATTGGCAGAGAAGAGGGCAAACTCTCTAAACGAGCTCTTATTGGCAGAGAAGAGGGCAAACTCTCTAAAACGAGCTCTTATTGGCAGAGAAGAGGGCAAACTTCTCTAAAACGAGCTCTTATTGGCAGAGAAGAGGGCAAAAAACGAGCTCTTATTGGCAGAGAAGAGGGCAAACTCTAAAACGAGCTCTTATTGGCAGAGAAGAGGGCAAACTCTCTAAAACGAGCTCTTATTGGCAGAGAAGAGGGCAAACTCTAAAACGAGCTCTTATTGGCAGAGAAGAGGGCAAACTCTCTAAAACGAGCTCTTATTGGCAGAGAAGAGGGCAAACTCTCTAAAAACGAGCTCTTATTGGCAGAGAAGAGGGCAAACTCTCTAAAACGAGCTCTTATTGGCAGAGAAGAGGGCAAACTCTCTAAACGAGCTCTTATTGGCAGAGAAGAGGGCAAACTCTCTAAAACGAGCTCTTATTGGCAGAGAAGAGGGCAAACTCTCTAAAACGAGCTCTTATTGGCAGAGAAGAGGGCAAACTCTAAAACGAGCTCTTATTGGCAGAGAAGAGGGCAAACTCTCTAAAACGAGCTCTTATTGGCAGAGAAGAGGGCAAACCTCTAAAACGAGCTCTTATTGGCAGAGAAGAGGGCAAACTCTCTAAAACGAGCTCTTATTGGCAGAGAAGAGGGCAAACTCTAAAAACGAGCTCTTATTGGCAGAGAAGAGGGCAAACTCTCTAAACGAGCTCTTATTGGCAGAGAAGAGGGCAAACTCTAAAACGAGCTCTTATTGGCAGAGAAGAGGGCAAACTCTCTAAAACGAGCTCTTATTGGCAGAGAAGAGGGCAAACTCTAAAACGAGCTCTTTATTGGCAGAGAAGAGGGCAAACTCTCTAAAACGAGCTCTTATTGGCAGAGAAGAGGGCAAACTCTCTAAAACGAGCTCTTATTGGCAGAGAAGAGGGCAAACTCTAAAACGAGCTCTTATTGGCAGAGAAGAGGGCAAACTCTCTAAAACGAGCTCTTATTGGCAGAGAAGAGGGCAAACTCTCTAAAACGAGCTCTTATTGGCAGAGAAGAGGGCAAACTCTCTAAAACGAGCTCTTATTGGCAGAGAAGAGGGCAAACTCTCTAAAAAGAGCTCTTATTGGCAGAGAAGAGGGCAAACTCTAAAACGAGCTCTTTATTGGCAGAGAAGAGGGCAAACTCTCTAAAACGAGCTCTTATTGGCAGAGAAGAGGGCAAACTCTCTAAAACGAGCTCTTATTGGCAGAGAAGAGGGCAAACTCTCTAAAACGAGCTCTTATTGGCAGAGAAGAGGCTCTTATTGGCAGAGAAGAGGGCAAACTCTAAAACGAGCTCTTATTGGCAGAGAAGAGGGCAAACTCTAAAACGAGCTCTTATTGGCAGAGAAGAGGGCAAACTCTCTAAAAAGAGCTCTTATTGGCAGAGAAGAGGGCAAACTCTCTAAAACGAGCTCTTATTGGCAGAGAAGAGGGCAAACTCTCTAAAACGAGCTCTTATTGGCAGAGAAGAGGGCAAACTCTAAAACGAGCTCTTATTGGCAGAGAAGAGGGCTCTCTAAAACGAGCTCTTATTGGCAGAGAAGAGGGCAAACTCTCTAAAACGAGCTCTTATTGGCAGAGAAGAGGCAAACTCTCTAAAACGAGCTCTTATTGGCAGAGAAGAGGGCAAACTCTCTAAAACGAGCTCTTATTGGCAGAGAAGAGGGCAAACTCTCTAAAACGAGCTCTTATTGGCAGAGAAGAGGGCAAACTCTCTAAAACGAGCTCTTATTGGCAGAGAAGAGGGCAAACTCTCTAAAACGAGCTCTTATTGGCAGAGAAGAGGGCAAACTCTAAAATGAGCTCTTATTGGCAGAGAAGAGGGCAAACTCTCTAAAACGAGCTCTTATTGGCAGAGAAGAGGGCAAACTCTCTAAAACGAGCTCTTATTGGCAGAGAAGAGGGCAAACTCTCTAAAACGAGCTCTTATTGGCAGAGAAGAGGGCAAACTCTCTAAAACGAGCTCTTATTGGCAGAGAAGAGGGCAAACTCTCTAAAACGAGCTCTTATTGGCAGAGAAGAGGGCAAACTCTCTAAACGAGCTCTTATTGGCAGAGAAGAGGGCAAACTCTCTAAAACGAGCTCTTATTGGCAGAGAAGAGGGCAAACTCTCTAAAACGAGCTCTTATTGGCAGAGAAGAGGGCAACTCTTCTAAAACGAGCTCTTATTGGCAGAGAAGAGGGCAAACTCTCTAAAACGAGCTCTTATTGGCAGAGAAGAGGGCAAACTCTCTAAAACGAGCTCTTATTGGCAGAGAAGAGGGCAAACTCTCTAAAACGAGCTCTTATTGGCAGAGAAGAGGGCAAACTCTCTAAAACGAGCTCTTATTGGCAGAGAAGAGGGCAAACTCTCTAAAACGAGCTCTTATTGGCAGAGAAGAGGGCAAACTCTAAAAACGAGCTCTTATTGGCAGAGAAGAGGGCAAACCTAAAACGAGCATTGGCAGAGAAGAGGGCAAACTCTCTAAAACGAGCTCTTATTGGCAGAGAAGAGGGCAAACTCTCTAAAACGAGCTCTTATTGGCAGAGAAGAGGGCAAACTCTAAAACGAGCTCTTATTGGCAGAGAAGAGGGCAAACTCTAAAACGAGCTCTTATTGGCAGAGAAGAGGGCAAACTCTCTAAAACGAGCTCTTATTGGCAGAGAAGAGGGCAAACTCTCTAAAACGAGCTCTTATTGGCAGAGAAGAGGGCAAACTCTCTAAAACGAGCTCTTATTGGCAGAGAAGAGGGCAAACTCTCTAAAACGAGCTCTTATTGGCAGAGAAGAGGGCAAACTCTCTAAAACGAGCTCTTATTGGCAGAGAAGAGGGCAAACTCTCTAAACGAGCTCTATTGGCAGAGAAGAGGGCAAACTCTCTAAAACGAGCTCTTATTGGCAGAGAAGAGGGCAAACTTGAGCTCTTAGGCAGAGAAGAGGGCAAACTCTCTAAAACGAGCTCTTATTGGCAGAGAAAGAGGGCAAACTCTCTAAAACGAGCTCTTATTGGCAGAGAAGAGGGCAAACTCTCTAAAACGAGCTCTTATTGGCAGAGAAGAGGGCAAACTCTAAAACGAGCTCTTATTGGCAGAGAAGAGGGCAAACTCTCTAAAACGAGCTCTTATTGGCAGAGAAGAGGGCAAACTCTCTAAAACGAGCTCTTATTGGCAGAGAAGAGGGCAAACTCTCTAAAACGAGCTCTTATTGGCAGAGAAGAGGGCAAACTCTCTAAAACGAGCTCTTATTGGCAGAGAAGAGGGCAAACTCTCTAAAACGAGCTCTTATTGGCAGAGAAGAGGGCAAACTCTCTAAAACGAGCTCTTATTGGCAGAGAAGAGGGCAAACTCTCTAAAACGAGCTCTTATTGGCAGAGAAGAGGGCAAACTCTAAAACGAGCTCTTATTGGCAGAGAAGAGGGCAAACTCTCTAAAACGAGCTCTTATTGGCAGAGAAGAGGGCAAACTCTAAAAACGAGCTCTTATTGGCAGAGAAGAGGGCAAACTCTAAAATTGGCGAGCAAACTCTTATTGGCAGAGAAGAAGGCATTGGCAGAAAGAGGGCAAACTCTAAACGAGCTCTTATTGGCAGAGAAGAGGGCAAACTCTCTAAAACGAGCTCTTATTGGCAGAGAAGAGGCAAACTCTCTAAAACGAGCTCTTATTGGCAGAGAAGAGGGCAAACTCTCTAAAACGAGCTCTTATTGGCAGAGAAGAGGGCAAACTCTCTAAAAACGAGCTCTTATTGGCAGAGAAGAGGCAAACTCTCTAAAACGAGCTCTTATTGGCAGAGAAGAGGGCAAACTCTCTAAAACGAGCTCTTATTGGCAGAGAAGAGGGCAACCTAAAACTCTCTGGCAGAAAGAGGGCAAACTCTTTAAAACGGCAGAGAAGAGGGCAAACTCTCTAAAACGAGCTCTTATTGGCAGAGAAGAGGGCAAACTCTCTAAAACGAGCTCTTATTGGCAGAGAAGAGGGCAAACTCTAAAACGAGCTCTTATTGGCAGAGAAGAGGGCAAACCTAAAACGAGCTTATTGGCAGAGAAGAGGGCAAATCCTCTAAAAACGAGCTCTTATTGGCAGAGAAGAGGGCAAACTCTAAAACGAGCTCTTATTGGCAGAGAAGAGGGCAAACTCTAAAACGAGCTCTTATTGGCAGAGAAGAGGGCAAACTCTCTAAAACGAGCTCTTATTGGCAGAGAAGAGGGCAAACTCTAAAACGAGCTATTGGCAAAGAGGGCAAACTCTAAAACGAGCTCTTATTGGCAGAGAAGAGGGCAAACTCTCTAAAACGAGCTCTTTATTGGCAGAGAAGAGGGCAAACTCTCTAAAACGAGCTCTTATTGGCAGAGAAGAGGGCAAACTCTCTAAAACGAGCTCTTATTGGCAGAGAAGAGGGCAAACTCTCTAAAACGAGCTCTTATTGGCAGAGAAGAGGGCAAACTCTAAAACGAGCTCTTATTGGCAGAGAAGAGGGCAAACTCTCTAAAACGAGCTCTTATTGGCAGAGAAGAGGGCAAACTCTAAAACGAGCTCTTATTGGCAGAGAAGAGGGCAAACTCTAAAACGAGCTCTTATTGGCAGAGAAGAGGGCAAACTCTCTAAACGAGCTCTTATTGGCAGAGAAGAGGGCAAACTCTCTAAACGAGCTCTTATTGGCAGAGAAGAGGGCAAACTCTAAAACTAAAGAGAAGAGGGCTCTTATTGGCAGAGAAGAGGGCAAACTCTCTAAACGAGCTCTTATTGGCAGAGAAGAGGGCAAACTCTCTAAAACGAGCTCTTATTGGCAGAGAAGAGGCAAACTCTCTAAAACGAGCTCTTATTGGCAGAGAAGAGGGCAAACTCTAAAACGAGCTCTTATTGGCAGAGAAGAGGGCAAACTCTCTCTTATTGGAAGAGAAGAGGGCAAACTCTCTAAAACGAGCTCTTATTGGCAGAGAAGAGGGCAAACTCTCTAAAACGAGCTCTTATTGGCAGAGAAGAGGGCAAACTCTCTAAAACGAGCTCTTATTGGCAGAGAAGAGGGCAAACTCTCTAAAACGAGCTCTTATTGGCAGAGAAGAGGGCAAACTCTCTAAAACGAGCTCTTATTGGCAGAGAAGAGGGCAAACTCTCTAAAACGAGCTCTTATTGGCAGAGAAGAGGGCAAACTCTAAACGAGCTCTTATTGGCAGAGAAGAGGGCAACTCTCTAAAACGAAAGCTCTTATTGGCAGAGAAGAGGCAAACTCTCTAAACGAGCTCTTATTGGCAGAGAAGAGGGCAAACTCTCTAAAACGAGCTCTTATTGGCAGAGAAGAGGGCAAACTCTAAAACGAGCTCTTATTGGCAGAGAAGAGGGCAAACTCTCTAAACGAGCTCTTATTGGCAGAGAAGAGGGCAAACTCTCTAAAATGAGCTCTTATTGGCAGAGAAGAGGGCAAACTCTCTAAAACGAGCTCTTATTGGCAGAGAAGAGGGCAAACTCTCGAGCTAAAGAAGAGCTCTTATTGGCAGAGAAGAGGGCAAACTCTCTAAAACGAGCGAGCTCTTATTGGCAGAGAAGAGGGCAAACTCTCTAAAACGAGCTCTTATTGGCAGAGAAGAGGGCAAACTCTCTAAAACGAGCTCTTATTGGCAGAGAAGAGGGCAAACTCTCTAAAACGAGCTCTTATTGGCAGAGAAGAGGGCAAACTCTCTAAACGAGCTCTTATTGGCAGAGAAGAGGGCAAACTCTCTAAAACGAGCTCTTGTTGGCAGAGAAGAGGGCAAACTCTTCTAAAACGAGCCTCTTATTGGCAGAGAAGAGGGCAAACTCTCTAAAACGAGCTCTTATTGGCAGAGAAGAGGGCAAACTCTCTAAAACGAGCTCTTATTGGCAGAGAAGAGGGCAAACTCTCTAAAACGAGCTCTTATTGGCAGAGAAGAGGGCAAACCTCTAAACGAGCTCTTATTGGCAGAGAAGAGGGCAAACTCTAAAACGAGCTCTTATTGGCAGAGAAGAGGGCAAACTCTAAAACGAGCTCTTATTGGCAGAGAAGAGGGCAAACTCTCAAACGAGCTCTTATTGGCAGAGAAGAGGGCAAACTCTCTAAAACGAGCTCTTATTGGCAGAGAAGAGGGCAAACTCTCTAAACGAGCTCTTATTGGCAGAGAAGAGGGCAAACTCTAAAACGAAAATTGGCAGAGAAGAGGGCAAACTCTAAAACGAGCTGTTGGCAGAGAAGAGGGCAAACTCTCTAAAACGAGCTCTTATTGGCAGAGAAGAGGGCAAACTCTAAAACGAGCTCTTATTGGCAGAGAAGAGGGCAAACTCTCTAAAACGAGCTCTTATTGGCAGAGAAGAGGGCAAACTCTCTAAAAACGAGCTCTTATTGGCAGAGAAGAGGGCAAACTCTCTAAAACGAGCTCTTATTGGCAGAGAAGAGGGCAAACTCTCTAAAAAGAGCTCTTATTGGCAGAGAAGAGGGCAAACTCTCTAAAACGAGCTCTTATTGGCAGAGAAGAGGGCAAACTCTCTAAAACGAGCTCTTATTGGCAGAGAAGAGGGCAAACTCTCTAAAACGAGCTCTTATTGGCAGAGAAGAGGGCAAACTCTCTAAAACGAGCTCTTATTGGCAGAGAAGAGGGCAAACTCTCTAAAACGAGCTCTTATTGGCAGAGAAGAGGCAACTCTCTAAAAACGAGCTCTTATTGGCAGAGAAGAGGGCAAACTCTCTAAAACGAGCTCTTATTGGCAGAGAAGAGGGCAAACTCTCTAAAACGAGCTCTTATTGGCAGAGAAGAGGGCAAACTCTCTAAAACGAGCTCTTATTGGCAGAGAAGAGGGCAAACTCTCTAAAACGAGCTCTTATTGGCAGAGAAGAGGGCAAACTCTCTAAAACGAGCTCTTATTGGCAGAGAAGAGGGCAAACTCTCTAAAACGAGCTCTTTATTGGCAGAGAAGAGGGCAAACTCTCTAAAACGAGCTCTTATTGGCAGAGAAGAGGGCAAACTCTCTAAAACGAGCTCTTATTGGCAGAGAAGAGGGCAAACTCTCTAAAAACGAGCTCTTATTGGCAGAGAAGAGGGCAAACTCTCTAAAACGAGCTCTTATTGGCAGAGAAGAGGGCAAACTCTCTAAAACGAGCTCTTATTGGCAGAGAAGAGGGCAAACTCTCTAAAACGAGCTCTTATTGGCAGAGAAGAGGGCAAACTCTCTAAAACGAGCTCTTATTGGCAGAGAAGAGGGCAAACTCTCTAAAACGAGCTCTTATTGGCAGAGAAGAGGGCAAACTCTCTAAAACGAGCTCTTATTGGCAGAGAAGAGGGCAAACTCTAAAACGAGCTCTTATTGGCAGAGAAGAGGGCAAACTCTCTAAAACGAGCTCTTATTGGCAGAGAAGAAACTCTTAAAACGAGCTCTTTGGCAAACTCTCTAAAACGAGCTCTTATTGGCAGAGAAGAGGGCAAACTCTCTAAAACGAGCTCTTATTGGCAGAAGAGGGCAAACTCTCGAGCTCTTATTGGCAGAGAAGAGGGCAAACTCTCAAACGAGCTCTTATTGGCAGAGAAGAGGGCAAACTCTCTAAAACGAGCTCTTATTGGCAGAGAAGAGGGCAAACTCTCTAAAACGAGCTCTTATTGGCAGAGAAGAGGGCAAACTCTCTAAAACGAGCTCTTATTGGCAGAGAAGAGGGCAAACTCTCTAAAACGAGCTCTTATTGGCAGAGAAGAGGGCAAACTCTCTAAAACGAGCTCTTATTGGCAGAGAAGAGGGCAAACTCTCTAAAACGAGCTCTTATTGGCAGAGAAGAGGGCAAACTCTCTAAAACGAGCTCTTATTGGCAGAGAAGAGGGCAAACTCTCTAAAACGAGCTCTTATTGGCAGAGAAGAAGGCAAACTCTCTAAACGAGCTCTTATTGGCAGAGAAGAGGGCAAACTCTCTAAAACGAGCTCTTATTGGCAGAGAAGAGGGCAAACTCTCTAAAACGAGCTCTTATTGGCAGAGAAGAGGGCAAACTCTCTAAAACGAGCTCTTATTGGCAGAGAAGAGGGCAAACTCTCTAAAAAGAGGCTCTTATTGGCAGAGAAGAGGGCAAACTCTCTAAAACGAGCTCTTATTGGCAGAGAAGAGGGCAAACTCTCTAAAACGAGCTCTTATTGGCAGAGAAGAGGGCAAACTCTCTAAAACGAGCTCTTATTGGCAGAGAAGAGGGCAAACTCTCTAAAACGAGCTCTTATTGGCAGAGAAGAGGGCAAACTCTCTAAAACGAGCTCTTATTGGCAGAGAAGAGGGCAAACTCTCTAAAACGAGCTCTTATTGGCAGAGAAGAGGGCAAACTCTCTAAACGAGCTCTTATTGGCAGAGAAGAGGGCAAACTCTCTAAAACGAGCTCTTATTGGCAGAGAAGAGGGCAAACTCTCTAAAACGAGCTCTTATTGGCAGAGAAGAGGGCAAACTCTCTAAAACGAGCTCTTATTGGCAGAGAAGAGGGCAAACTCTCTAAAACGAGCTCTTATTGGCAGAGAAGAGGGCAAACTCTCTAAAACGAGCTCTTATTGGCAGAGAAGAGGGCAAACTCTAAAACGAGCTCTTATTGGCAGAGAAGAGGGCAAACTCTCTAAAACGAGCTCTTATTGGCAGAGAAGAGGGCAAACTCTCTAAAACGAGCTCTCAGAGCTTAAAACGAGCTCTTGGCAGAGAAGAGGCAAACTCTCTAAAACGAGCTCTTATTGGCAGAGAAGAGGGCAAACTCTCTAAAACGAGCTCTTATTGGCAGAGAAGAGGGCAAACTCTCTAAAACGAGCTCTTATTGGCAGAGAAGAGGGCAAACTCTCTAAAACGAGCTCTTATTGGCAGAGAAGAGGGCAAACTCTCTAAAACGAGCTCTTATTGGCAGAGAAGAGGGCAAACTCTAAAACGAGCTCTTATTGGCAGAGAAGAGGGCAAACTCTAAAACGAGCTCTTATTGGCAGAGAAGAGGGCAAACTCTCTAAAACGAGCTCTTATTGGCAGAGAAGAGGGCAAACTCTCTAAAACGAGCTCTTATTGGCAGAGAAGAGGGCAAACTCTAAAACGAGCTCTTATTGGCAGAGAAGAGGGCAAACTCTAAAACGAGCTCTTATTGGCAGAGAAGAGGGCAAACTCTAAAACGAGCTCTTATTGGCAGAGAAGAGGGCAAACTCTAAAACGAGCTCTTATTGGCAGAGAAGAGGGCAAACTCTAAAACGAGCTCTTATTGGCAGAGAAGAGGGCAAACTCTCTAAAACGAGCTCTTATTGGCAGAGAAGAGGGCAAACTCTCTAAAACGAGCTCTTATTGGCAGAGAAGAGGGCAAACTCTAAAACGAGCTCTTATTGGCAGAGAAGAGGGCAAACTCTCTAAAACGAGCTCTTATTGGCAGAGAAGAGGGCAAACACTCTAAAACGAGCTCTTATTGGCAGAGAAGAGGGCAAACTCTCTAAAACGAGCTCTTATTGGCAGAGAAGAGGGCAAACTCTCTAAAACGAGCTCTTATTGGCAGAGAGGGCAACTTCTTCTTAAAACGAGGGCAAACTCTAAAACGAGCTCTTATTGGCAGAGAAGAGGGCAAACTCTCTAAACGAGCTCTTATTGGCAGAGAAGAGGGCAAACTCTCTAAAACGAGCTCTTATTGGCAGAGAAGAGGGCAAACTCTCTAAAACGAGCTCTTATTGGCAGAGAAGAGGGCAAACTCTCTAAAACGAGCTCTTATTGGCAGAGAAGAGGGCAAACTCTAAAACGAGCTCTTATTGGCAGAGAAGAGGGCAAACTCTCTAAAACGAGCTCTTATTGGCAGAGAAGAGGGCAAACTCTCTAAAACGAGCTCTTATTGGCAGAGAAGAGGGCAAACTCTCTAAAACGAGCTCTTATTGGCAGAGAAGAGGGCAAACTCTCTAAAACGAGCTCTTATTGGCAGAGAAGAGGGCAAACTCTCTAAAACGAGCTCTTATTGGCAGAGAAGAGGGCAAACTCTCTAAAACGAGCTCTTATTGGCAGAGAAGAGGGCAAACTCTCTAAAACGAGCTCTTATTGGCAGAGAAGAGGGCAAACTCTCTAAAACGAGCTCTAATTGGCAGAGAAGAGGGGCTCTCTAAACTCTTATTGGCAGAGAAGAGGGCAACTCTAAAACGAGCTCTTATTGGCAGAGAAGAGGGCAAACTCTCTAAAACGAGCTCTTATTGGCAGAGAAGAGGGCAAACTCTAAAACGAGCTCTTATTGGCAGAGAAGAGGGCAAACTCTAAAACGAGCTCTTATTGGCAGAGAAGAGGGCAAACTCTCTAAAACGAGCTCTTATTGGCAGAGAAGAGGGCAAACTCTCTAAAACGAGCTCTTATTGGCAGAGAAGAGGGCAAACTCTAAAACGAGCTCTTATTGGCAGAGAAGAGGGCAAACTCTCTAAAACGAGCTCTTATTGGCAGAGAAGAGGGCAAACTCTCTAAAACGAGCTCTTATTGGCAGAGAAGAGGGCAAACTCTCTAAAACGAGCTCTTATTGGCAGAGAAGAGGGCAAACTCTAAAACGAGCTCTTATTGGCAGAAGAGGGCAAACTCTCTAAAACGAGCTCTTATTGGCAGAGAAGAGGGCAAACTCTCTAAAACGAGCTCTTATTGGCAGAGAGAGGGCAAACTCTCTAAGAGAAGAGGGCTCTTATTGGCAGAGAAGAGGGCAAACTCTCTAAAACGAGCTCTTATTGGCAGAGAAGAGGGCAAACTCTCTAAAACGAGCTCTTATTGGCAGAGAAGAGGGCAAACTCTCTAAAACGAGCTCTTATTGGCAGAGAAGAGGGCAAACTCTCTAAAACGAGCTCTTATTGGCAGAGAAGAGGGCAAACTCTCTAAAACGAGCTCTTATTGGCAGAGAAGAGGGCAAACTCTAAAACGAGCTCTTATTGGCAGAGAAGAGGGCAAACTCTAAAACGAGCTCTTATTGGAAGAGAAGAGGGCAAACTCTCTAAGAGAAGAGGGCAACCTAAAACGAGCTCTTATTGGCAGAGAAGAGGGCAAACTCTCTAAAACGAGCTCTTATTGGCAGAGAAGAGGGCAAACTCTAAAACGAGCTCTTATTGGCAGAGAAGAGGGCAAACTCTCTAAAACGAGCTCTTATTGGCAGAGAAGAGGGCAAACTCTCTAAAACGAGCTCTTATTGGCAGAGAAGAAAGCAAACTCTCTAAAACGAGCTCTTATTGGCAGAGAAGAGGGCAAACTCTCTAAAACGAGCTCTTATTGGCAGAGAAGAGGGCAAACTCTCTAAAACGAGCTCTTATTGGCAGAGAAGAGGGCAAACTCTCAAACTTAACTCTTATCTTACCAGTGGTCACTTTCAGGTATATTTTGTATTTAGTGGACTGATTTAATTTAGTTTCACGTTTTTGGAAAAGGTTATTCTTGATGTTTCTGTGTTGCGACGACTCTGTGACTGTGTTACGGTGACTCTGTGACGACTCTGTGACTGTGTTGCGGCCACTCTGTGACTATGTTGTGGCGACTCTGTGACTGTGTTACGGCGACTCTGTGACGACTCTCTGACTGTGTTGCGGCCACTCTGTGACTGTGTTGCGGCCACTCTGTGACTGTGTTGCGGCCACTCTGTGACTGTGTTACGGCGACTCTGTGACGACTCTCTGACTGTGTTGCGGCCACTCTGTGACTGTGTTGCGGCGACTCTGTGACTGTGTTGTGGCGACTCTGTGACTGTGTTGTGGCGACTCTGTGACTGTGTTGTGGCGACTCTGTGACTGTGTTGCGGCCACTCTGTGACTGTGTTACGGCGACTCTGTGACGACTCTGTGACTGTGTTGCGGCCACTCTGTGACTGTGTTGCGGCCACTCTGTGACTGTGTTGCGGCCACTCTGTGACTGTGTTGCGGCGACTCTGTGACTGTGTTGCGGCGACTCTGTGACTGTGTTGCGGCGACTCTGTGACTGTGTTGCGGCGACTCTGTGACTGTGTTGCGGCGACTCTGTGACTGTGTTGCGGCGACTCTGTGACTGTGTTGCGGCCACTCTGTGACTGTGTTGCGGCCACTCTGTGACTGTGTTGCGGCGACTCCGTGACTGTGTTGCGGCGACTCTGTGACTGTGTTGCGGCCACTCTGTGACTGTGTTGCGGCCACTCTGTGACTGTGTTGCGGCGACTCCGTGACTGTGTTGCGGCGACTCTGTGACTGTGTTGCGGCGACTCTGTGACTGTGTTGCGGCCACTCTGTGACTGTGTTGCGGCCACTCTGTGACTGTGTTGCGGCGACTCTGTGACTGTGTTGCGGCCACTCTGTGACTGTGTTGCGGCCACTCTGTGACTGTGTTGCGGCGACTCTGTGACTGTGTTGCGGCGACTCTGTGACTGTGTTGCGGCCACTCTGTGACTGTGTTGCGGCCACTCTGTGACTGTGTTGCGGCGACTCCGTGACTGTGTTGCGGCGACTCTGTGACTGTGTTGCGGCGACTCTGTGACTGTGTTGCGGCCACTCTGTGACTGTGTTGCGGCCACTCTGTGACTGTGTTGCGGCGACTCTGTGACTGTGTTGCGGCCACTCTGTGACTGTGTTGCGGCCACTCTGTGACTGTGTTACGGCCACTCTGTGACTGTGTTGCGGCCACTCTGTGACTGTGTTGCGGCCACTCCGTGACAAACGGCCACTCTGTGACTGTGTTGCGGCGACTCTGTGACTGTGTTGCGGCCACTCTGTGACTGTGTTGCGGCCACTCTGTGACTGTGTTGCGGCGACTCTGTGACTGTGTTGCGGCGACTCTGTGACTGTGTTGCGGCGAATCTGTGGCGACTCTCTGACTGTGTTGTTACTCCTCCAGGTCCATGGGTGTGGAGATCAAGCCAGGGCCAATGCCAGAATGAGGATCAGTAAAGAAGGGGTTCTGTATGCTGGTAGTGGACACAAGGACAAGTCTGTAGATCCTAACAAGAAGGCCTATCTACACAGGAAGCTGGACTCCAAACTCAAAGACATGGAAAAGCAGCGGAAGACCAAACCCAAAGAGAGTGACAATAATTGACCTTTGACCCTTTTAATTCCAGTTTGTCAGTGACTGTAAAGCTCTGAGGATGACCCTTTGTGGACTGAATAGATATCATTATTAAACAGATTACTGCGAAATCATTTCAACCGGTCTGTCAATATTTTGTGTTTTAATATAGTATATAACTAAATACGTCTTATACTCACACATACAGAACATCACTTCCAGTACTTTGTTGTTCATTAACTCAGAGAATTGAATAGTCTTTATGCTCCCAACCCAAGACCCTGATGGACTGGAGGCAATTAGGCATCTGCAGTGCCGCAGTCCCTAAAAATTTTTTTTGTAGGAGGTTAGTGCCTTGGTCATTGGCACAACGGCAGGGGACGGTGTCTAGGATGATGCCAGCAACCCTCCAGTTGCCAGCTCACTGCACCAGATTTTCCCATCTGAAATGGGATTCGTACGACAACTCTCTGGGTAGTGACCACTAGGCTACTTTAATATTATTACATTTTTCTAGAACTTTATTATCAATGGTTGTGATTTGATCATGGTTGACATTTGTCAGATGCTACTGAAGTGTCCTTTTATTTATTTTATCTGATCATGTACTTCAGGCAACTGGCAGGCCACCTTTTGTAGGCCCGTTCTCAACCTACTAGTAGAGAACACATGGTGCCATTTAAATGGAATTCAGTCGGGGTCTCAACCTACTAGTAGAGAACACATGGTGCCATTTAAATGGAATTCAGTCGGGGTCTCAACCTACTAGTAGAGAACACATGGTGCCATTTAAATGTACTTGTTCATCATCACTCAACTTGCCCAGAAATAATAGATCGGTTCAGGGACGGACTGCATTGACCCATTGCCTCCAGGCCATCTGTAACAGCGTTCTTCGTTTGTAGAAAGAGAGTCGGACCGAAATGCAGCGTGTAGGTTACTCATGACTTTAATGAAAGAATGCGTACATGAAATAACTCAATAACATACAAAGCAAAACAACAAACGGAACGTGAAACTAATTACAGCCTATCTGGTGACTATAACACAGAGACAGGACAAACACCCACAAAATACGACGCGAACTCAGGCTACCTAAATACGGTTCCCAATCAGAGACAACGATAAGCAGCTGACTCCAATTGAGAATCGCCTCAGGCAGCCAAGCCTAACTAGACACACCCCTAATCAACACAATCCCAATTACTACAAACCCCAATACGAAACACAACATATAAACCCATGTCACACCCTGGCTTACCCAAACATATACCAAAAACACAAAATATAATGACCAAGGCGTGACACCATCAGGGTGTGTCTCGGGGGATTGGGTTGTGAGCATAAAGACACATTTCCATTCGCTGTAAGTTAATGGACAATAAAGTGGAGGCCAGCAACGTAGTTTCACTTGGTCTGAGCCTGGTTGCATAAAACATCTGAAGTGTTTCCCTTAAGGAATCATTTCCCCTTACCTAAGGGAATTGTTAAATGGTGTTGCACAGAGCCCCTAGGTAAGGCTTAAGGGGTTTTATGCTAGTTTAAAGTCATGTAAAGCCGAAAGAACCTCTTGTTACCATGGAGATGACCTGAACATTTTATCAAAGAGTATTTGTTTTTGGGAGATCACAAAATTGAACTTCTACATTCAAGACAGGAGAAACACGTTGATTCATAAAATACTTTTTAAAATGATCTACTTTTAATCTCAATTGGTTTCTATTACTTTCTAGCACATCAAGCTAATTTACAGAGTAGGTAGCTTAGCTAGCCAGCTAGCTTCGTAGTGTGTGACGACCCTCCCACTCTGTCTGCCGTATTCAGTCTTTGTTCTTGTTTCCTTATTAGGATGCCGGTGGGCGGAGTTGAGAGGGTCGTCAGCTACATGGGAAACACCTGGGCCAGGTGTCTCCCAGGATAAATAGACCACTTCCACATTCATGGAAGAGACTCTCTCCATGCAGACACCTGTAATGACCTGACTAGCTCATAAATGAACAATTGTCCAGACAGAAGCTTGAGTTTGCGAATTGACGGTTTATTGAACCAACTTTACACAGGCTACTGTTTGGGCCGTAGCACACGCCAAATAGATAACCCACAATCCAACCGTGACCTTCTCTTGTGAAGCCCAGATGTAAGAGAGAGAGAACAAAGGCTGAACCTGGTCTTAACTTCCAATGCCCAACCCCCCCCTCCACGCCACTCCGCCAACCACCAGGATGCCCGGCATCAGAACATTCCAGGCATTCCCGTGATTGGCAGATAGCAGGTTGATTGACATGTCGGACCCCGCGAACACCGGGTACTGGTCAGTACAACACAACCACCTCCTAGCCTAGCACATAACACACAGCTGTCTGTGCGGGTCGCTACACAGCCCCCCCACCACAAAGTCCCTCGTCCCCGAGGAACAAACAAAGTCTCTGAAGCGACCCGGAGGTCTCCTTTGCCTGCGTGGCCGTGATGGTCGCAGAGTGCCCCTCTGGGAACCAGGGGATGAAGGCAGGGATATGGGGGACAAGGAAGCGGGGGAACGGGTAATACAGTCCGTGGTTCTGGGGAACCACGCGGTGACACAGGGGGAGACAGGGGGAGTGGGCTGTCTGGAGCCTTGTCTGCGGCACCTGAGGGTGGGTGCCTGGAGAATGTCATTGCCAGAGAGGGAATTGTGGGGGTTCCTGGGGTTTGGGGAGAAGAGGCCCCTCTGTATGGGGCTAACCTGTCCCGGTGCAGTGCCACCTTTCTCCCCCTGGGAGGAAGCTGCACCCGGTACACAACCTCCCCTACCCTCTCCAGGACACTGCAGGGTCCCACCCAGTGACTGTCCAACTTGGGGCATCTGCCTTTTTTCCTTAGGGGCTGTAGACCCAGACCAGCTCCCCCAGCCACAAAGTGCCTTCCCCGGTGTGCACGTCATAGTTCCTTTTCTGCCTCACACCTGCATTCACCAGCTGCTCTCTGGCGAAGGTGTGGGCTGTCTCCAGGCGGTCCTGGAGTCTCCGGGCATACTCCGGCCCCGGAGGAACATGAGGGCTATCCAGGGGGCGGCCCAACGCCATCTCCGCAGGGGTGCGGATCTCCCCCAGCATGAGGAGGGCAGGCGTGCAGGAGGTGGAGTCTTGGACAGCGGAGCGGCATGCCATGAGGACCATAGGCAGGTGCTTGTCCCAGTCACGCTGGTGTTTGGAAGAGACGATGGCCAGCTGCTGTCCAAGCGTTTTGTTGAAGCGCTCCACAAGGCCATCACTTTGAGGATGGAGAGGAGTAGTGCGGGTCTTGTGCATACCCAGCCTCTCACACATGGTGGCGAACACACGGGACTCAAAGTTTCTGCCTTGGTCGCTGTGGATGGACTCTGCAGCTCCAAACCTGCTGAACATCCCCGCTGTCAGGGCGTCGACGATGGTCTCTGCCTCCTGGTCAGGCAGAGCATAGGCCTCGGGCCATTTTGTGAAATAGTCCATGGCCGTGAGCACCCAGCGGTTTCCACTGTCTGTGGTGGGGGACCGCCCAACTACATCCACTCCCACCCTCTCCATGGGAGCCCCCACTGGGAACTGTTGGAGCTGAGCATGAGAGCGGCCTGGGGCCCTTTCTCGCTGTGCAGTTGTCACAGCGGCGACAAAAGTCCTCCACATCCCTCTTGTGCTGCCCCCAGTAGAAGCCCTGACGGAGACGGCGCAGTGTTTTGTGACCCCAAAGTGTCCAGTCCCCACCCCCATGAGTACTCTGGAGCACAGCCTCCCGCAATGCTTTTGGGACCACCACCTGCCACCTCTCCTCTCCCGTAGCTGACTCCTTCCATGCCCGCTGTAGCACGCCATCAGCCAGCCGCAGTCTCTCAAACTTCGACCACAACCCTTTGGTCGCGAGTGAGAGCGCTGTCACCTCTTCCCATGGTGGCCTCACCTGCGCCTCTACCCACTGTAGCACTGGCTGTAGGTCTGTGTCCCGTCCCTGCTGCTGCCGCCATTCAGCCACGTCGACAGTCTGCAGCTCACAGCAGACAGGCCCGCTCGCCCGACACACTGTGGCACAGACACCCTCCTCTGCCCGCAGCTCTCTCTCCCGTCCCTCTCTCCGTTCACAGTGGCGGCAGCCGTCTGCAGTACAGGGCCGACGGGACATGGCGTCGGCGTTGGAGTGGCGTGCCCCTGCCCTGTGCACCACCGTGAAGTCATACGGCTGAAGCTCCTCCAACCAGCGTGCCACCTGCCCCTCTGGCTCTCTGAAAGACATGAGCCACTGGAGAGCAGAGTGGTCAGTCCTTACAGTAAAGGGCAGACCACCCAGGTAGTACTTGAAGTGTTTGACGGAAGCCACAACAGCCAAGAGCTCCCGCCCGGGTGACACAGTAGCGGCGCTCATGTTTGTCAAATGTTTTGCTGAAGTACGCCACCACTCTCTCCCCCTCTGGCCCCACCTGGGCCAGCACCCCACCCATGCCCACATTGCTCGCGTCTGTGTCCAGGATAAAGGGCAAGGTGAGGTCAGGGGGCGAGCACGGGGCCTCGATCAGTGCACGTTTGAGGGTGTTGAACGCCTCCTCACACTCCACTGTCCAAGTGAAAGCCTTGTCCTTCGGCAGCAGGCGGTTCAGTGGAGCAGCAACGCTTGAGAAGCCCCGTACAAACCTCCTGTAGTACGAGGCCAGGCCCAGGAAGCTCTTCAGCTGACGCTGGTCGGTGGGGGTGGGCCAGTCTCTGACAGCCCCTACCTTGTCCTCCATGGTGCTGATCCCCTCCTTCCCCACTCGGTGGCCCAAGAAGGACACCTCTCCCTCATGAAGTGGCACTTCTCGGGGTGGAGCTTCAGACCTGCGGCAGCCACCCTCTCCAGCACACGCCGTAGCGCCCCAGGGCTGACTGGAAGGAGCTGCCATGGGCCAGGATGTCATCGAGGTATACCAGACACTGCTGTCGGGGATGCCATCCAGCACCCTGTCCATCAAACGCTCAAAAGTAGCTGGAGCGTTGCACAGGCCAAAGCACAGGACCTTGAACTGCCAGTGTCCTCTGTTAGTGGAGAACGCAGTTTTGGCTCTGGCCTCTGGGAGAGGGGCACCTGCCAGTAGCCGCTGCGGAGGTCTAGTGAGGAGAACCAGGAGGACCCCCTAACCAGGTCCAGCGACTCATCGATACGTGGTATGGGGTATGAGTCCTTCCTGGTTACCTCATTCAGCCGCCTGTAGTCCGCACAGAACCTCAGCTTGCCCCCTTCTTCGGAACCATGACGACTGGCGCCGCCCAGGGGCTGTCTGAGGGCTCAATGAAGTCTGCCCGCTGCATCTCCAACACAGCCTTGTCTGCCGCCTCCTGGCGTGCCAGCGGGATACGGCGGGGACGCATCTTGATGGGTCGAGCATCACCTGTGTCGATCTCATGCTGCACCAGAAGAGTCTGACCCACCTCTTCCTCACTCAACGCAAAGCTGTCTCTGAATTCAAACAGCAACTGCCACAACCGTTCCTGCTGCTCAGGGTCAAGACCAACACAGTTCCTCCCCCATATCTCCCTCACTGCAGACAGTGTCCTCTCCTCTCCCATCTGGGGTAGCTGGGATGGGGGGTGCGGCCCGGCTCACAGAGGGCTGTGTCATGGAGGTAGCTGGGGGAATGTAACACACCGCCGTAGGTGACAGGGGGACTGGGGAAAAGTCACACACAGCTGCTGGGGAGGGGGCGCAGCCATGAGTCTCTGCTGCTTTAACTGTTGGAGTAAAGGGTTTGTTGGGTTGAGTGAATGTGACATTAGGGGGGGCCATGGTGACTTCCGTCCCTCCCTGGAAGCTCAGTGTGCCCCTATTTAGGTCTAACTGGCAGCCTGTGCTCCTAAGAAAGTCCAACCCCAGGATACAAGGGTCCTGCACAGCCGCCACCCACACAGGATGACGCACAGTCCTGCCCCCTACTGTCAGAGTCATTATTCCCTTCCCTTTCATGGGTGCCAGCTCACCTGTGACTGTGCGGAGCTGCACAGTTGTAGGCTCACACTGAGTCCAACCTGGCACAATATCTGGCCTCACCAGGGTTACTGTGGACCCAGTGTCCACCAGGGCGGAGCAGGGCACCCCCTCCACAGTGACAGGGACATGACAAAAGTCCCCAACACAGGTCCGGCCCACCACAACAACAGGCTCCCTCCGCTTGCCCTCGTCTGCTTCTGGGGGAAGTGGAGCCTTGCTCCCCGTCTGTGCCGGTGGGCTCCTCCTGAAGATGATGGTGGTTGGGATAGAAAGCCAGGGTCCGCACTACCCGGTCTATGCGGACCCCAGCCGTTTCCCTGAGCTCTGGGGGACATGGGGCAATCTCGGCGCAGATGGCCTGGCTGGCCACCCCAGCAGACCCTGGGACCAGGGCTTGTGTTTCGTGCCGCCTGTAGCGACACAGCCCGAATGAGTTCTGTCATTTCGGCCACCCAAGCAGGCTTTTCCGGCTCCGGGCTGCTCTGCCCCCAGCTCGCACAGAGGGTGTGTCTCCCTGCACCCCCCACCAAAGCCCCAGCTGAAGCCCCAGCCCACACCAGCTCCTCTCCAAAGCCATCTCCAAGGCTGTCTGCAATGACTCAGGATGAGCCAGCTGGGTCTGTATGCGCAGCTCCGTAGGGGAGAGCGCCTGTATGAACTGGTCCGTGCTAGCTCGCTCTGCACGGAGGGGGCATGTGAGCATATGCCCGCCGAGAGAGGCTCTCAATGTCATTAGCTAGCACCCGTAGAGGCTCTCCAGGCTGCCTGCGTCTATTCCTCAGTTCGGAGCGCAGTAGCCCGGGCTGTACACACTGTCCATAGCGCCTCCCTCAGTGCTCCCACTAGAGCACCATAATCATGCCTGTCCTCGGGGCTAATCAATATCAAACAGGACAGAGCTTCATCCGTGAGGCATAAAGCCAACTGCAGTGCCCTTTCTTCATCCGACCACCCCTAAAATGAGCTAACAGTTCAAACTGAGCATGAAAAAGCTTCCCAATCCGCCTTACCGGAATACTTCGGGGTCTTAACAGATACGGACGCAGCCGGGAAACTGGGCGCCGCCATGTTTGTTTACATCCTGAGCCCCAGATTCCTCGTCACGCCGCGTCGACGTCGCCACTTCGGTCCGCCCACCAGAATCCGCGCGAAATACACTCGACGAAGCACTCATGCCCGCTTCAGCCACCATCACTCCAACGTCCTCCCTCAAGCGGCCTCTGCGCTCCGACGCCCTGGCGATCTCCTCAGACAGAACCCCCGACGTCCATTCACACGCACCTCCTTGGCCATAATCGTCCCCTACCTCCACCTTCACTTTCGGATTCCCTCGAAGCATTTTTCAATCCCGTTCTCACCTACGGTAGCTAGCCACATAAGTCAGCTAGCTAGCTGGCTAACTTGTATCAACGTTTTTACTTCTGACACCAATGTAATGACCTGACTAGCTCATAAATGAACAATTGTCCAGACAGAAGCTTGAGTTTGCGAATTGACGGTTTATTGAACCAACTTTACACAGGCTACTGTTTGGGCCGTAGCACACGCCAAATAGATAACCCACAATCCAACCGTGACCTTCTCTTGTGAAGCCAGATGTAAGAGAGAGAGAACAAAGGCTGAACCTGGTCTTAACTTCCAAATGCCCAACCCCTCCACGCCACTCCGCCAACCACCAGGATGCCCGGCATCAGAACATTCCAGGCATTCCCGTGATTGGCAGATAGCAGGTTGATTGACATGTCGGACCCCTGAACACCGGGTACTGGTCAGTACAACACAACCACCTCCTAGCCTAGCACATAACACACAGCTGTCTGTGCGGGTCGCTACACACACCTTTGTAGATTGTGTTGTGGTTCTTGGTGGCCTTTTGTTTGTTTGCTTTGCACCTTTCAACACCCTGCATTATCACATTCATGCATGCAAAACACTCACTTACACTACTGATTACACACACCATTGTATATTATACTTAGTTGCTTTAGTTAATAAATATATATTTTGCTACTCCTTATCTCCACGTTGTCTCCCTTGTTACGGGC
>NW_027037901.1:0-23586 GCF_034236695.1 Oncorhynchus nerka | reverse complement strand
CACCACCAATAGACAACACCAATAAACAACGACCAATAGACAACACCACCACCAATAGACAACACCAATAGACAACACCACCAATAGACAAATAGACAACCACCAATAGACAACACCAATAGACAACACCATCACCAATAGACAACACCAATAGACAACACCAATAGACAACACCACCAATAGACAACACCACCAATAGACAACACCACCACCAATAGACACCACCAATAGACACCACCACCAATAGACAACACCACCACCAATAGACACCACCACCAATAGACAACACCACCACCAATAGACAACACCAATAGACAACACCACCAATAGACAACACCAATAGACAACACCACAGCCAATAGACAACACCATCACCAATAGACAACACCAATAGAAAACACCATCACCAATAGACAACACCAATAGAAAACACCAATAGACAACTCCAATAGACAACACCAATAGACAACACCAATAGACAACACCACCACCAATAGACAACACCAATAGACAACACCACCAATAGACACCAATAGACCACCACCAATAGACAACACCACCACAACAATAGACAACACCAATAGACAAACACCAATAATAGACAATAGACAACACCAATAGACACCAATAGACACCACCACCAATAGACAACACCAATAGACAACACCAATAGACAACACCACCAAATAGACAACACCACCAATAGACAACACCAATAGACAACCCAATAGACAACACCACCACCAATAGACAACGCAACACCAAATAGACAACACACCACCACCAATAGACAACACCAATAGACAACACACCAATAGACAACACCAACCAATAGACAACCCACAATAACAACACCACCACCAATAGACAACACCACCAATAGACAACACCACCACCAATAGACAACAATAGACACCACCAATAGACAACACCAATAGACAACACCACCACCAATAGACAACACCAATAGACACCAATAGACAACACCAATAGACAACACCACCACCAATAGACACCACCACCAATAGACAACACCACCACCAATAGACAACCACCAATAGACAACACCACCACCAATAAACAACACCAATAGACAACACCACCAATAGACAACACCAATAGACAACACCACCAATAGACAACACCACCAATAGACAACACCAATAGACAACACCACCACCAATAGACAACACCACCAATAGACAACACCAATAGACAACACCACCACCAATAGACAACACCACCACCAATAGACAACACCAATAGACAACACCACCAATAGACAACACCACCACCAATAGACAACACCAATAGACAACACCACCACCAATAGACAACACCAATAGACAACACCACCACACAATAGACAACACACCAATAGACAACACCACCGCCAATAGACAACACCAATAGACAACACCAATAGACAACCAAATAGACAACACCAATAGAAAACACCACCAATAATAGACAACACCAATAGACAACCACCAATAGACAACACCACCACCAATAGACAACCAAATAGACAACACCAATAGACAACACCAATAGACAACACCAAATAGACAACACCACCACCAATAGACAACACCACCACCAATAGACAACACCAATAGACAACACCAATAGACAACACCAACCACCAATAGACAACACCAATAGACAACACAACACCAATAGACACCACCACCAATAGACAACACCAATAGAAAACCACCAATAGACAACACCAATGAAAACCAATAGACAACACCACCAATAGACAACACCACCACCAATAGACAACACCAATAGACAACACCAATAGACACACCAATACAAACCACCAATAGACAACACACCAATAGACAACACCAATAGACACCACCACCAATAGACAACACCAATAGACAACACCATAGACAACACCAAATAGACAACACCAAATAGACAACACAATAGACAACACCACCAATGAACAACACCAATAGACAACACCACCACCAATAGACAACACCAAATAGACAACCACCACCACCAATAGACAACACCACCAATAGACAACACCACACCAATAGACAACAACCACCAATAGACAACACCACCACCAATAGACAAAACCACCAATAGACAACACCACCACCAATAGACAACACCAATAGACAACACCACCACCAATAGACAACCACCACCAATAGACAACACCACCACCAACAACACCAATAGACAACACCAATAGACAACACCACCAATAGACAACACCAATAGACAACAACACCACCAATAGACCAATAGACAACACCATCCACCAATAGACAACACCAAATAGACAACACCACCACCAATAGACAACACCAATAGACAACACCAAATAGACAACACCAATAGAAAACAATAGACAACACCAATAGAAAACACCAATAGACAACACCACCAATAGACAACACCACCACCAATAGACAACACCAATAGACAACACCACCAATAGACAATACCACCACCAATAGACAACACCACCACCAATAGACAACACCAATAGAAAACACCAATAGACAACACCAATAGAAAACACCAATAGACAACACCAATAGACAACACCAATAGACAACACACCACCAATAGACAACACCACCACCAATAGACAACACCAATAGACAACACCACCACCAAATAGACAACACCAATAGACACCACCACCAATAGACAACACCACCACCAATAGACAACACCAATAGACAACACCAATAGAAAACACCAATAGACAACACCACCACCAATAGAAAACACCAATAGACAACACCACCAATAGACAACACCAATAGAAAACACCACCACCAATAGACAACACCAATAGACAACAACCACCACCAATAGACAACAACACCCACCAATAGACAACACCAACCAATAGACAACTCCAATAGAAAACACCACCACCAATAGACAACCAATAGACAACAACACCAATAGACAACACCACCACCAATAGACACCACCACCAATAGACAACAACCAATAGACCACCACCAATAGACAACACCACCACCAATAGACAACACCACCAATAGACAACACCAATAGACAACACCACCACCAATAGACAACACCAATAGACAACAACACCAATAGACAACACCAATAGACAACCACCACCAATAGACAACACCACCAATAGACAACACCACCACCAATAGACACCACCAATAGACACCACCACCAATAGACAACACCACCACCAATAGACACCACCACCAATAGACAACACCACCACCAATAGACAACACCAATAGACAACACCACCAATAGACAACACCAATAGACAACACCACAGCCAATAGACAACACCATCACCAATAGACAACACCAATAGAAAACACCATCACCAATAGACAACACCAATAGAAAACACCAATAGACAACTCCAATAGAAAACACCAATAGACAACACCACCAATAGACAACACCACCACCAATAGACAACACCAATAGACAACACCACCAATAGACAATACCACCACCAATAGACAACACCACCACCAATAGACAACACCAATAGAAAACACCAATAGACAACACACCACCAATAGACAACACCACCACCAATAGACAACACCAATAGACAACACCACCACCAATAGACAACACCAATAGACAACACCACCACCAATAGACAACACCAATAGACAACACCAATAGACAACACCAATAGACAACACCAATAGAAAACACCAATAGACAACACCACCACCAATAGACAACTCCAATAGACAACACCAATAGACAACACCACCAATAGACAATACCACCACCAATAGACAACACCAATAGACAACACCAATAGACAACACCAATAGACAACAAATAGACACCACCAATAGACACCACCAATAGACAACACCACCAATAGACAACACCAATAGAAAACACCAATAACAACAACCAATAGACAACACACCAATAGACAACACCAATAGACAACAACCACCACCAATAGACAACACCACCACCAATAGACAACACCAATAGAAAACACCACCACCAATAGACACCACCACCACCAATAAAAAACACCAATAGACAACACCACCACCAATAGACAACACCAACCAATAGACAACACCAATAGACAACACCACCACCAATAGACAACACACCACCAATAGACAACACCAATAGACACCACCACCAATAGACAACACCAATAGACAACACCAATAGACAACCACCACCAATAGACAACACCAATAGACACCACCACACACACCACCAATAGACAACACCACCAATAGACACCACCACCAATAGACAACACCACCACCAATAGACAACCACCAATAGAATAGACAACACCACCACCACCATAGACAACACCACCAATAGACAACACCACCAATAGACAAATGAAAACCCACCAATAGACAACAATAGACAACACCAATAGACAACACCACAACACCACCAATAGACAACACCAATAGACAACACCAATAGAAAACAACACCAATAGACAACACCAATAGACAACACCAATAGACAACACCAATAGACAACACCACCAAATAGACAACACCAAATAGACAACACCACCACCAATAGACAACACCACCAAATAGACAACCACCACCAATAGACAACACCACCAATAGACAACACCACCACCAATAGACAACACCACCAATAGACAACACCAATAGACAACACCACCAATAGACAACACCACCACCAATAGACAACACCACCACCAATAGACAACACCACCAATAGACAACACCAATAGACAACACCACCACCACCACCACCAATAGACAACACCACCACACAGAGACAACACCACCACCAATAGACAACACCACCAATAGACCACCAATAGACAACACCACACCAATAGACAACACCAATAGACAACAACACCAATAGACAACACCACCAATAGACAACACCACCAATAGACAACACCACCACCAATAGACACCACCAATAGACACCACCACCAATAGACAACACCACCAATAGACAACACCACCACCAATAGACAACACCAATAGACAACACCACTAATAGACAACACCAATAGACAACAACACCGCCAATAGACAACACCATCACCAATAGACAACACCAATAGACACCACCAATAGACAACGCCAATAGACAACACCACCGCCAATAGACAACACCAATAGAAAACACCAATAGACAACTCCAATAGAAAACACCAATAGACAACACCAATAGACAACACCATCACCAATAGACAACACCAAATAGAAAACACCAAATAGACAACACCACCAATCAATAGACAACACCACCAATAGACAACACCACCACCACCAATAGACAACACCACCACCAATAGACAACACCAATAGACAACAACACCAATAGACCACCATAGACAAATACAACAACACGTAATAGACAACACCACCACCAATAGACAACACCAATAGACAACACCAATAGACAACACCAATAGACAACACCACCACCAATAGACAACACCACCAATAGACAACACCAATAGACAACACCACCACCAATAGACAACACCAATAGACAACAACACCAATAGACAACCACCACCAATAGACAACACCACCAATAGACAACACCACCACCAATAGACACCACCAATAGACACCACCACCAATAGACAACACCAATAGACACCAATAGACAACACCACCACCAAATAGACAACACCAATAGACAACACCACAGCAATAGACAACACCAATAGACAACAACACCACCAATAGACAACACCAATAGACAACACCAATAGACAACACCACCAATAGACAACACCACCAATAGACAACTCCACACACCAATAGACCACCAATAGACAACACCACCACCAATAGACAACACCACCAATAGAAAACACAATAGACAACACCAATAGAAAACACCACCAATAGACAACACCACCACCAATAGACAACACCAATAGACAACCACCACCAATAGACAACACCACCACCAGACAACACCAACCAATAGACAAACACCACACCAATAGACAACACCACCACCAATAGACAACAAATAGACAACACCACAAACACCAATAGACAACACCACCAATAGACAACACCAATAGACAACACCACCACCAATAACAACCAATAGACCACCAATAGACAACACCACCAAATAGACAACACCACCAAATAGACAACACCACCAATAGACAACACCACCACCAATAGACAACACCAATAGACAACCACCAATAGACAACTCACCACCACCACCAATAGACAACACCAATAGACAACACCAATAGACAACACCAATAGAAAACACAATAGACAACCACCAATACCACCAATAGACAACACCACCACCAATAGACAACACCACCAATAGACAACACCACCACCAATAGACAACACCAATAGACAACAACACCACCAATAGACAACACCAATAGACAACACCACCAATAGACAACAATAGACAACACCACCACCAATAGACAACACCAATAGACAACACCACCAATAGACAACACCAATAGACCACCAATAGACAACACCACCAAATAGACAACACCACCACCAATAGACACCACACCACCAATAGACAACACCAATAGACAACACCACCACCAATAGACAACACACCACCAATAGACAACACCAATAGACCAATAGACCACCACCAATAGACAACACCACCACCAATAGACAACACAATAGACAACACCACCACCAATAGACAACACCAATAGAAAACACCACCACCAATAGACAACACCAATAGACAACACCACAACCACCAATAGACAACACCAATAGACAACACCAATAGACAACACCACCAATAGACAACCAATAGACAACACCAAATAGACAACACCACCACCAATAGACAACCACAACACCAAATAGACAACACCAAATAGACAACACCACCACCAATAGACAACACCAATAGAAACCACCAATAGACAACACCAATAGAAACACACCAATAGACAACACCAATAGACAACACCAATAGACACCAATAGACAACACCACCAATAGACAACACCAATAGACAACACCACCAATAGACAACACCAATACAACACCACCAATAGACAACACCACCACCAATAGACAACACCAATAGACAACACCAATAGAAAACACCAATAGACAACACCACCAATAGACAACCACCAATAGACAACAATAGACAACACCACCAATAGACAACACCAATAGAAAACACCACCACCAATAGACAACACCAATAGACAACACCACCACCAATAGACAATAGACAACACCAATAGAAAACACCACCAATAGACACCACCACCAATAGACAACACCACCACCAATAGACAACACCAATAGACACCACAATAGACAACAATAGACAATAGACAACACCACCAATAGACAACAATAGACAACAACACCACCAATAGACAACACCACCACCACCAATAGACAACACCAATAGACAACACCAATAGACAACCCACCAATAGACAACACCAATAGACAACACCACCACCAATAACAACCACCAATAGACAACACCAATAGAAAACACCAATAGACAACACCACCACCAATAGAAAACACCAATAGACAACACCACCAATAGACAACCACCAATAGACAACACCAATAGACAACACCACCACCAATAGACAACACCACCAATAGACAACACCAATAGACAACCAATAGACAACCACCAATAGACAACACCACCAAATAGACAACACCAATAGACACCATCACCAATAGACAACACCAATAGACAACACCACACCAATAGACAACACCAATAGACAACACCACCACCAATAGACAACTCCAATAGACAAAATAGACAACACCAATAGACCACCAATAGACAACACCACCAATAGACAACACCAATAGACAACACCACCACCAATAGACAACACCAATAGACAACACCACCAATAGACAACACCACCACCAATAGACAACACAACAATAGACAACACCACCACCAATAGACAACACCACAAACCAATAGACAACAATAGACAACACCACCAATAGACAACACCAATAGACAACACCACCACAACAATAGACCACCACCACCAATAGACAACACCAATAGACAACACCACCAATAGACAACACCAATAGACAACACCAATAGACAACACCACCAACCAATAGACAACACCACCACCAATAGACAACAACACCACCAATAGACAACCACACCACCATAGACAACCAATAGACACACAATAGACAACACCAATAGACCAATAGACAACCACCAACTCCAATAGACAACCACCACCAATAGACAACACCACCACCAATAGACAACACCAATAGACAACACCAATAGACAACACACACCACCAATAGACAACACCAATAGACAACACCACCACCAATAGACAACAAATAGACAACACCAATAGACAACACCAATAGACAACACACCACCAATAGACAACACCACCAATAGACAACACCACCAATAGACCAATAGACACCACCAATAGACAACACCACCACCAATAGACAACACCACACACCAATAGACACCACACCAATAGACAACACCACCACCAATACCACCAATAGACAACACCAATAGACAACACCACCAATAGACAACACCACCAATAGACAACACCACCAATAGACAACACCAATAGACAACACCAATAGACCACCAATAGACAACACCAATAGACAACAATAGACAACACCACACCAATAGACACCCAATAGACAACACCACCACCAATAGACAACACCAATAGACAACACCAACCAATAGACAACACCAATAGAAAACACCACCAATAGACAACACCAAATAGACAACACCACCACCACCAATAGACAACACCACCAATAGACAACAGACAACACCACCACCAATAGACAACACCACCACCAATAGACAACACCACCACCAATAGACAACAACACCAATAGACAACACCAATAGACAACACCACCAATAGACAACACCACCAATAGACAACACCACCAAATAGACAACCAATAGACAACACCACCAATAGACAACACCAATAGACAACACCACCATAGACAACACCAATAGACAACACCAATAGACAGACAACACCAATAGACAACACCACCACCAATAGACAACACCACCAACCAATAGACAACACCAATAGACAACACCACACCAAATAGACAACACCACCAATAGAAAACACCATAGACAACACCAATAGACAACACCAACCAATAGACAACCACACCACCACCAATAGACAACACCACCACCAATAGACAACACCAATAGACAACACCACCACAACAACCACCAAATAGACAACACAACACCAATAGACAACACCACCACCAATAGACAACACCAATAGAAAACACCAATAGACACCCAATAGACAACACCAATAGACAACACCACCACCAATAGACAACACCAAATAGACAACAACCACCAAATAGACAAATACACAACAAATAGACAACACCACCACCACCACCAATAGACAACACCAATAGACAACACCCACCACCAATAGACACCACCACCAATAGACAACACCACCAAATAGACAACACCAATAGAACCACCACCAATAGACAACACCAATAGACAACCACCAATAGACAACACCAATAGACAACACCACCAATAGACACCCACCAATAGACAACCAATAGACAACACCACCAATAGACAACACCAACAATAGACAACACCACACCAATAGACCAATAGACAACACCAATAGACACCAATAGACAACACCAATAGAAAACACCACCACCAATAGACAACACCAATAGACAACACACCAATAGACAACACCAATAGAAACACCACCACCAATAGACAACACCAATAGACCAATAGACAACCACCACCACCAATAGACAACACCACCAATAGACAACACCACCACCAATAGACAACACCACCAGACAACACCACCACCAATAGACAACACCAATAGACAACACCACCCAAATAGACAACAATAGACCAATAGACAACACCAATAGACAACACCACCAATAGACACCACCACCAATAGACAACAATAGACAACACCAATAGACAACACCAATAGACAACACCAATAGACAACACCAATAGACAACACCAATAGACAACACCAATAGACAACACCACCACCAATAGACAACAAATAGACAATACCACCACCAATAGACAACACCAATAGACAACACCAATAGAAAACACCAATAGACAACACCACCACCAATAGAAAACACCAATAGACAACACCACCAATAGACAACACCACCAATAGACAACACCAATAGAAAACACCACCACCAATAGACAACACCAATAGACAACAACCACCACCAATAGACAATAGACAACACCAATAGAAAACACCACCACCAATAGACACCACCACCACCAATAAAAAACACCAATAGACAACACCACCACCAATAGACACCAACAATAGACAACACCACCACCAATAGACAACTCCAATAGACAACACCACCACCAATAGACACCACCAATAGACAACACCAATAGACAACACCAATAGACACCACCAATAGACACCACCAATAGACACCACCAATAGACAACTCCAATAGACCACCAACACCAAATAGACAACACCACCAATAGACAATAGACAACACACCACCACCACCAATAGACAACACCAATAGACAACACCACCACCAATAGACAACACCAATAGACAACACCACCATAGACAACACCAACCACCACCAATAGACAACACCACCACCAATAGACAACACCAATAGACAACACCACCACCAATAGACAACACCAATAGACAACACCACCACCAATAGACACCACCACCAATAGACACCACCACCAATAGACAACACCAATAGACAACACCACCACCAATAGACACCACCACCAATAGACAACACCAATAGACAACACCAATAGACACCACCACCAATAGACAACACCACCAATATACAACACCACCACCAATAGACAACACCAATAGACAACACCAATAGACAACACCACCAATAGACAACTCCAATAGACAACACCACCAATAGACAACTCCAATAGACAACACCAATAGACAACACCAATAGACAACACCACCAATAGACAACACCAATAGACAACACCAATAGACAACACCAATAGACAACACCACCAATAGACAACTCCAATAGCCCACAACACCACTAATAGACGAACAACACTAATAGACAAACACCAAGTCCTCCACACATTTGAAAGACTACAGTATATGTAATAATTGTATATACAATTGCATTGTTTACCTCAGTGAACAGCTGCCACTCCCATCCGTACTCGGTGGAGGCCTGGATGCTGCTGTTGTGTGCAAAGTGAATCACCTTCAGGTTGTCCTCCCAGCCTTCCTTCCTGTTCCCAGTGGACATTTAATCAGGAAAGAAGAAACATCTAAATAGCTGCTTTTATGTTGCCTAAGTCTATGGTTGCCTAGAGTGGTTCTCAATCAGAGGCAGGTGTTTATCGTTGTCTCTGATTGGGAACCATATTTAGGCAGCCATATTCTTTGGGTATTTCGTGGGTGATTGTTTCCTGTCTCTGTTTTTTGCACCAGTTGGGACTGTTTCGGTTTTGCCACATTTTCTTGTTTTGTATATGTATATTGTTCACGTTGTCATCTTTATTAAAGATGTTCAACCATAACCACGCTGCATTTTGGTCCTCCTCTCCTTCCCAGGAAGAAAACCGTAACAATGAGTTTGTGATCCTGTGTGTTTTCTTCAGGACGTATTCAGACCCATTTTGTTGTGTTACAGCCTGAATTCAAAATGGGTTAAATATATGTTGTTTTTTTCTCCGATCTAAACACAATTACCCGTAATGACAAAGTGAAAACTTGTTTTTATACATTTTTGCAAATGTTTTAAATGAAACACAGAACTATTTAATTTACATAAGTATTCACACCACTGAGTCAATACTTTGTAGAATCACCTTTGGCAGCGATTACAGCTATGAGTCTTTCTGGGTAAGTCTCTATGAGCTTTACACCTAGATTGTACAATATTTGCTCATTATTATTTTCTAAGTTCTTCAAGCTCTGTCAAATTGGTTTAGTCATTGTCTTTAACATTTATTTTTGAGATGGAGATGTGATTGGTTGTTGATCATTGCTAGACAACTATTTTCAAGTCAAGTCAAAACTGTTACTCGGTCGCTCAGGGACATTCCTTGTCTTCTTGGTAAGCATCTCCAGTGCAGATCTGGCCTTGCTTTATAGGTTATTTATTGTAATTAATAACTTCACTATGCTCAAAGGGATATTCAATGTCTGTTTGTTTTTTAACCCATCTACCAATAGGTGCCCTTCTTTGTGAGACATTGGAAAACCTCCCTGGTCTTTGTGGTTGAATCTGTGCTTTAAATTCACTGCTCGACTGAGTGACCTTACAGATAATTGTATGTGTTGGTACAGAGATGAGGTAGTCATTCAGCAATCATGTTAAACACTATTATTGCACAGAGAGTCCATGCAACGTATTATGTGAATTGTTAAGCTGTCACGATCGTTATAAGGAGGGGACCAAGATGCAGCGTGGTGTTTCTTATCCTTTTATATGGAAGAGAAACTTAAAGAACAAAAACACGAACAACCGAAATGTGAAGCTCAAAATAGTGCTCACAGGCAACTATACCTAGACAAGATCCCACGAGATCTCAAATGCACCTAGATAAACCACCCCAGTCACTGTCACACCCCAACCAACAGAGAATAAACAGTTCTCTATGGTCAGGGTGTGACATAAGCACATTTTTACTACTGAACTTCTTTTAGGTTTGCCATAAACAAAGGGGTTGAATACTTATTGACTCAAGATTTCAGCTTTTCGTTATTTTTTTATATTTTTTTTAATCATTAAAACATAATTCCCTTTTGACATTATGGGGCAAGTTTGTAGGCAAGTGACAACAAATCTCAATTTAAATCCATTTTAAACGCAAGATGTAACAACAAAATGTGTAAAGAAGTCAAGGGTTGTGAATACTTAATGAAGGCACGTCTAGAATATGCCAAAAAAGCTCTGTCTCCTGTCTCCAGTTGTGTTGATACATGTTTTATTGAAGATGCAGATTGAATTGGTGCCTTCTTGGCCAGAGACACGAGACTGGGGCTGAGAGACACGTCACTGGGGCTGAGAGACACGTCACTGAGACTGGGGCTGAGAGACACGTCACTGAGACTGGGGCTGAGAGACACGTCACTGAGACTGGGGCTGAGAGACACGTCACTGGGGCTGAGAGACACGTCACTGAGACTGGGGCTGAGAGACACGTCACTGAGACTGGGGCTGAGAGACACGTCACTGAGACTGGGGCTGAGAGACACGTCACTGAGACTGGGGCTGAGAGACACGTCACTGAGACTGGGGCTGAGAGACACGTCACTGAGACTGGGGCTGAGAGACACGTCACTGAGACTGGGGCTGAGAGACACGTCACTGAGACTGGGGCTGAGAGACACGTCACTGAGACGGGCTGAGAGACACGTCACTGAGACGGGCTGAGAGACACGTCACTGAGACTGGGGCTGAGAGACACGTCACTGAGACTGGGGCTGAGAGACACGTCACTGAGACTGGAGCTGAGAGACACGTCACTGAGACGGGCTGAGAGACACGTCACTGAGACTGGGGCTGAGAGACACGTCACTGAGACTGGGGCTGAGAGACACGTCACTGAGACGGGCTGAGAGACACGTCACTGAGACTGGGGCTGAGAGACACGTCACTGAGACTGGGGCTGAGGGACACGTCACTGAGACTGGGGCTGAGAGACACGTCACTGAGACTGGGGCTGAGAGGATTGGTGAGCGAACCAGCAGCTTTGGACAAATCACCATTTCAAAGGTTTTAGCATCTTTTGAATTGGGATCAGAGGTTGTATTTCTAAATCCACCATCTGGGAGAATACAGTGTTTATTCTGGGAATGTTCCTCTCAGGTCCTCTAACATGCTGGGAATGTTCCTCTCAGGTCCTCTAACATGCTGGGAATGTTCCTCTCAGGTCCTCTAACATAGTGGGAATGTTCCTCTCAGGTCTTCTAACATGCTGGGAATGTTCCTCTCAGGTCTTCTAACATGCTGGGAATGTTCCTCACAGGTCCTCTAACATGCTGGGAATGTTCCTCTCAGGTCCTCTAACATAGTGGGAATGTTCCTCTCAGGTCCTCTAACATAGTGGGAATGTTCCTCTCAGGTCCTCTAACATAGTGGGAATGTTCCTCTCAGGTCCTCTAACATGCTGGGAATGTTCCTCTCAGGTCCTCTAACATGCTGGGAATGTTCCTCTCAGGTCCTCTAACATAGTGGGAATGTTCCTCTCAGGTCTTCTAACATGCTGGGAATGTTCCTCTCAGGTCCTCTAACATGCTGGGAATGTTCCTCTCTGGTCCTCTAACATGCTGGGAATGTTCCTCTCAGGTCCTCTAACATAGTGGGAATGTTCCTCTCAGGTCTTCTAACATGCTGGGAATGTTCCTCTCAGGTACTCTAACATAGTGGGAATGTTCCTCTCAGGTCCTCTAACATAGTGGGAATGTTCCTCTCAGGTCCTCTAACATAGTGGGAATGTTCCTCTCAGGTCCTCTAACACAGTGGGAATGTTCCTCTCAGGTACTCTAACATAGTGGGAATGTTCCTCTCAGGTCCTCTAACATAGTGGGAATGTTCCTCTCAGGTCCTCTAACATGCTGGGAATGTTCCTTTCGGGTCCTCTAACACAGTGGGAATGTTCCTCTCAGGTCCTCTAACATAGTGGGAATGTTCCTCTCGGGTCCTCTAACATAGTGGGAATGTTCCTCTCAGGTCCTCTAACATGCTGGGAATGTTCCTCTCAGGTCCTCTAACATGCTGGGAATGTTCCTTTCAGGTCCTCTAACATGCTGGGAATGTTCCTTTCAGGTCATCTAACATGCTGGGAATGTTCCTCTCAGGTCCTCTAACATAGTGGGAATGTTCCTCTCAGGTCCTCTAACATGCTGGGAATGTTCCTCTCAGGTCCTCTAACATGCTGGGAATGTTCCTCTCAGGTCCTCTAACATGCTGGGAATGTTCCTCTCAGGTCCTCTAACATGCTGGGAATGTTCCTCTCAGGTCCTCTAACATGCTGGGAATGTTCCTCTCAGGTCCTCTAACATAGTGGGAATGTTCCTCTCAGGTACTCTAACATAGTGGGAATGTTCCTCTCAGGTCCTCTAACATGCTGGGAATGTTCCTCTCAGGTACTCTAACATAGTGGGAATGTTCCTCTCAGGTCATCTAACATGCTGGGAATGTTCCTCTCAGGTCCTCTAACATGCTGGGAATGTTCCTCTCAGGTCCTCTGACATGCTGGGAATGTTGAATACAATTACATTTGATTTGGGATCAACTGGTTAGTATGTAGATGCTGCATGGGCTTTTCACCGGTAATACTTGAAGAATGATTATTCAGGATGGGCAGTGGGACACGTGAAGGGTTGGTGACCACAGAAACATGTGTAAAGGTTAAGAAACACATGGTTTGGATCTTCAGGGCTCAGTTGAAGGGTTGGTGACCACAGAAACATGTGTAAAGGTTAAGAAACACATGGTTTGGATCTTCAGGGCTCAGTTGAAGGGTTGGTGACCACAGAAACATGTGTAAAGGTTAAGAAACACATGGTTTGGATCTTCAGTTCAACTCCCTGTCGACACATGTTTTTATGTATTTATACATGTGTATTATTTAAGACACATTGGAATGGATTCCATTTTGAAGAAGGTTTGTGGAAAAGTAGTGTCAATGATTATGTGTATAATATATCAGATAAGGAGGGTCGCCTGGATCCACTGGTGATGACAAATCAAATCCAGTCGAATCAAATGTTATTGTCATGATTTTCTACAATGTAGAAAATAGTTTTTAAAAAAAAGAAAAAAAAGAAAAACCCTGCGATGAGTAGGTGAATTCAAACCTTTGGCTGGTACTGTGCATTAATAGTGTAGTAAGGTGACGTAACTATTAAATGACATGCCAGCATAAGTTTTAAGTTCCTCGGCGTACACATCACAGACAAACTGACATGGTCCCACCCACACAGACAGTGTGGTGAAGTAGGCGCAACAGCGCCTCTTCAACCTCAGGAGGCTGAAGAAATTTGGCTTGTCACCTAAAACTCTGACAAACTTTTACAGATGCACAATCGAGAGCATCCTGTCGGGCTGTATCACTGCCTGGTACGGCAGGTGCACCGCCCTCAACCGCAAGGCTCTCCAGAGGGTAGTGATTTCTTCACAACGCATTACCGGGGGCAAACTACCTGCCCTCCAGGACACCTACAACACCCGATGTCACAGGAAGGCCATAAAGATCATCAAGGACAAGGTTATTGCCTGTTCACCCCGTTATCATCCAGGAGGCGAGGTCAGTACAGGTGCATCAAAGCAGGGACCGAGAGACTGAAACAGCTTCTATCTCAAGGCCATCAGACTGTTAAACAGCCACCACTAGAGAGAGGCTGATGCCTACATACAGACTTGAAATCATTGGTCACTTTAATAATGCCACTTTAATAATGTTTACATATCTTACATTACTCATCTCATATGTATATACTGTACTTTATAAATATTGCACCATGCCTATGCTGCTAATCTATATATTTATATGCACATATTGTTATTCCTCCCTTTAGATTTGTGTGTATAAGGTAGTTGCTGTGAAATTGTTAGATTACTTGTTAGATATTACTGTACGGTCGGAACAAGAAGCACAAGCATTTCACTACACTGTCCTTTACATCTGCTAACCATGTGACCAATACAATTTGATTTGATTTATATACATTAAAGGTGACATAACAATTGAATGATATGACAGTATATACATTAAGGTGATATAATTATTGCATTGGAAATACAATCTGACCTTTAATCAGGATTAAATTAAATTGTAATTTTTTGTGTGTTTTCCAAAACTCAAAAGTAGTGATTAGGATAGATCAGGATAATGTTGATCCCACTGAAAGGATGGATTCAGAATCTAAAAGGGTAGGTAACAACACATCCGCCACGCTGATCCTCAACACGGGGCCCCTCAGGGGTGCGTGCTCAGTCCCCTCCGGTACTCCCTGTTCACCCACGACTGTGTGGCTGCTCACGACTCTAACACCATCATTAAATTTAATGATGACGCAACGGTGACAGGCCTGATCACCGACGACAAAGAGACGGCCTACAGGGCGGAGGTAGGAGACCTGGCAGTGTGGTGCCTACAGGGCGGAGGTAGGAGACCTGGCAGTGTGGTGCCTACAGGGCGGAGGTAGGAGACCTGGCAGTGTGGTGCCTACAGGGCGGAGGTAGGAGACCTGGCAGTGTGGTGCCTACAGGGGGAGGTAGGAGACCTGGCAGTGTGGTGCCTACAGGGCGGAGGTAGGAGCCCTGGCAGTGTGGTGCCTACAGGGCGGAGGTAGGAGCCCTGGCAGTGTGGTGCCAGGACCACAACCTCTCCCTCAACGTCCGCAAGACAAAGGAGCTTGATCGTGGACTACAGGAAACGGAGGGCCTTAGCGCGCCCCCATTCACATCAATGGGGCTGCAGTGGAGCAGGTTGAGACATTCAACTTCCTCGGTGTCCACACCACTAAGGAATGATCATGGTTCACACACACAACACAGTCGTGAAGAGGGGCACGACAACGCCTCTTCCCCTCAGGAGGCTAAAAAGATTAGTCATGGGACTCTCAGATCTTCAGAAGGTTTTACAGCTGCACCATCGAGAGCATCTTGACCGGCTGCCTCTCCGCTTGGTATGACAACTGCTTGGCATCTGATCACAAGGCGCTACAGAGGGAAGTGTGTACGGCCCTGTGTACATCACTGGGGCCGACCTCCCGACCATCCAGGACCTCTATACCAGACGTTGTCAGAGGAAGGCCCTAAAATGGTCAAAGACACCAACCATCCAACCCCCTCAACCACAATGATATGGACAAATCAGTAAAACACTTCCTTTTCAGGGATCCTTAATACAGTGTGAATACACATGTAGTTACACTGTAACAAGTGTTGTAGTTAATAGTTACGCTGTAATAACAACACGCATCTGGTGGTAATTGTAGTCTGTTATTACAGAAGTGGTGTAACGACGAAATCTTGTTACCACGTCGTTACACCTTCACCAATTTAATGTTTAGTTTCTTCTCGGCTGTATCCGATTCAGTAATAACGGTCACAGGGTTGCAATCTGTTGCGGACAGATGCGTTGGAGGCTCAAAAGGAACTCCCGAGTGGGGCACAGCGGTCTAAGGCACTGCATCTCAGTGCTAGAGGCGTCACTACAGACCCTTGTTCGATTCCAGGCTGTACTGTATCATAACCGCGGGCCGTGATTGGGAGTCCCATAGGGTGACGCACATTTGTCCCAGCGTCGTCCGGTTTTGGCCACGGGTAACTGACTTGCCTAGTTATATAAACAAACAAAAAATGCTCTAATTACCTACCCGTGAATGTGCACTCTTCAAAATCTCCACTCAATGTTGTTGCTTACCCCCTAAAAGTGCAGCATCTGTGTTAACTTGGTTGAGTTTACAAAAACATATTAGATATAGGTCCACCTCACTGACTACCATACGAGTGTTATCCCAGATGATATATATTTATTTATCTATATTTGTATTACATTACCCATTATGACAACCTGAACTACCATCCAACTGGGAGGATAAACCCAGTGGGGCAGTATCTGTAGAAGTGCATTGTAATTACTGGGTGTTACACTTTTAGGTATCTTTAAATGTACTTATTTGTACATAATGTGTACCTGCAAAATATTGTATATGTTGAACACTGGAGTTCAGTCTTGTCTACCCCCCTCCACCCCCTTTGTCTACCCCCACTCCACCCCCTTGTCTACCCCCCACTCCAACCCCTTGTCTACCCCCACTCCAAACCCTTTGTCTACCCCCACTCTAACCCCAATTCCATCCCCTTGGCCACCCCCACTCAAACCCCTTGTCTACCCCCACCCCCATTCCATCCCCCTTGTCTACCCCCACCCAACCCCTTGTCTACCCCCCACCCCCATTCCAACCCCTTGTCTACCCCACTCCAAACCCTTGTCTACCCCCACTACAAACCCCTTGTCTACCGCCACTCCAAACCCTTGTCTACCCCCACTCCAACCCCTTGTCTACCCCCACCCCACACTCCAAACCCCTTGTCTACCCCGACCCCATTCCATCCCCTTGTCTACCCCCATTCCAACCCCCTTGTCTACCCCCACTCCAAACCCCTTGTCTACCCCCACTTCCCCACTCCAACCCCTTGTCTACCCCCACTCCAACCGCCTTGTCTACCCCCACTCCAACCCCTTGTCTACCCCCACTCCAACCCCTTGTCCACCCCCAATCCGACCCCCTTGTCTACCCCACTTCCCCAATCCAACCCCTTCTCTACCCCCACTCCAACCGCCTTGTCTACCCCCACTCCAACCCTCTTGTCTACCCCCACTCCAACCACCTTGTCTACCCCACTCCAACCCTCTTGTCTACCCCATTCCAACCCTCTTGTCTACCCCCACTCCAACCCCTTGTCTACCCCCACTTCCCCACTCCAACCCCCTTGTCTACCCCCACTCCAACCCTCTTGTCTACCCCCACTCCAACCCCTTGTCTACCCCCACTTCCCCACTCCAACCGCCTTGTCTACCCCACTCCAACCCCTTGTCTACCCCCACTCCAACCGCCTTGTCTACCCCCACTCCAACCCCGTTGTCTACCCCCACTTCCCCACTCCAACCCCCTTGTCTACCCCCACTCCAACCCCCTTGTCTACCCCCACTCCAACCCTCTTGTCTACCCCACTCCAACCCTCTTGTCTACCCCCATTCCATCCCCTTGGCCACCCCCCACTCCAAACCCCTTTGTCGACCCCCACCCCTATTCCATCCCCCTTGTCTACCCCATTCCATCCCCCTTATCTACCCCCACCCCCATTCCATCCCCATTGTCGCATTCCGGTCGCATTCCGCGTCGCTCCACAGGTAGTATCACTTTTTCATTTCATTTCATTACAGTCCCAACGGTGTGATTTGTTTGATCGTAGCTAGCTACATAGCTAGCTACATAGCCGTCTTTGTTTCAAAGATAATTGTGTAGTCTAGAGCGATTTTCTAGGTTAGCTAGCCAGCTATTGTCGTTCTCCTAACGCAACGTAACGTAACCAACACTGCTAGCTAGCCAGCTAGCTCCCGAAAAGCAGCATTGTAGAAACTTCACACTCAACGGTACGACTTGATTAGGGTAGTGTCAACAACGCAGCTAGCCTACCCCAGCAGTACTCTATCATTTTAATCATTTTAGTCAATTAGATTCTTGCTACGTAAGCTTAACTTTCTGAACATTCGAGACGTGTAGTCCACTTGTCATTCAATCTCCTCTGCATTAGCGTAGCCTCTTCTCTAGCCTGTCAACTATGTGTCTGTCTATCCCTGTTCTCTCCTCTCTGCACAGACCATACAAACGCTCCACACCGCATGGCCGCAGCCACCTAATCTGGTGGTCCCAGCGCGCACGACCCACGTGGAGTTCCAGGTCTCCGGTAGCCTCTGGAACTGCCGATCTGCGGCCAACAAGGCAGAGTTCATCTCAGCCTATGCCTCCCTCCAGTCCTCGACTTCTTGGCTCTGACGGAAACATGGATCACCACAGACAACACCGCTACTCCTACTGCTCTCTCTTCGTCCGCCCACGTGCTCTCGCACACCCGAGAGAGCTTCTGGTCAGCGGGTGGTGGCACCGGGATCCTCATCTCTCCCAAGTGGTCATTCTCTCTTTCTCCCCTCACCCATCTGTCTATCGCCTCCTTTGAATTCCATGCTGTCACAGTTACCAGCCCTTTCAAGCTTAACATCCTTATCATTTATCGCCCTCCAGGTTCCTCGGAGAGTTCATCAATGAGCTTGATGCCTTGATAAGCTCCTTTCCTGAGGACGGCTCACCTCTCACAGTTCTGGGCGACTTTAACCTCCCCACGTCTACCTTTGACTCATTCCTCTCTGCCTCCTTCTTTCCACTCCTCTCCTCTTTTGACCTCACCCTCTCACCTTCCCCCTACTCACAAGGCAGGCAATACGCTCGACCTCATCTTTACTAGATGCTGTTCTCCACTAACCTCATTGCAACTCCCTCCAAGTCTCCGACCACTACCTTGTATCCTTTTCCCTCTCGCTCTCATCCAACACTTCCCACACTGCCCCTACTCGGATGGTATCGCGCCGTCCCAACCTTCGCTCTCTCTCCCCCTTCTACTCTCTCCTCTTCCATCCTATCATCTCTTCCCTCTGCTCAAACCTTCTCCAACCTATCTCCTGATTCTGCCTCCTCAACCCTCCTCTCCTCCTTTCTGCATCCTTTGACTCTCTATGTCCCCTATCCTCCAGGCCGGCTCGGTCCTCCCCTCCCGCTCCGTGGCTCGACGACTCATTGCGAGCTCACAGAACAGGGCTCCGGGCAGCCGAGGGAAATGGAGGAAAACTCGCCTCCTGCGGACCTGGCATCCTTTCACTCCCTCCTCTCTACATTTTCCTCCTCTGTCTCTGCTGCTAAAGCCACTTTCTACCACTCTAAATTCCAAGCATCTGCCTCTAACCCTAGGAAGCTCTTTGCCACCTTCTCCTCCCTCTTGAATCCTCCTCCCCCTCCTCCCTCTCTGCAGATGACTTCGTCAACCATTTTGAAAAGAAGGTCGACGACATCCGATCCTCGTTTGCTAAGTCAAACGACACCGCTGGTTCTGCTCACACTGCCCTACCCTGTGCTCTGCCCTCTTTCTCCTCTCTCTCAGATGACATCTCGCGTCTTGTGACGGCCGGCCGCCCAACAACCTGCCCGCTTGACCCTATCCCCTCCTCTCTTCTCCAGACCATCTCCGGTGACCTTCTCCCTTACCTCACCTCGCTCATCAACTCATCCCTGACCGCTGGCTACGTCCCTCCCGTCTTCAAGAGAGCGAGAGTTGCACCCCTTCTGAAAAAACCTACACTCGATCCCTCCGATGTCAACAACTACAGACCAGTATCCCTTCTTTCTTTTCTCTCCAAAACTCTTGAACGTGCCGTCCTTGGCCAGCTCTCCGCTATCTCTCTCAGAATGACCTTCTTGATCCAAATCAGTCAGGTTTCAAGACTAGTCATTCAACTGAGACTGCTCTTCTCTGTATCACGGAGGCGCTCCGCACTGCTAAAGCTAACTCTCTCTCCTCTGCTCTCATCCTTCTAGACCTATCGGCTGCCTTCGATACTGTGAACCATCAGATCCTCCTCTCCACCCTCTCCGAGTTGGGCATCTCCGGCGCGGCCCACGCTTGATTGCGTCCTACCTGACAGGTCGCTCCTACCAGGTGGCGTGGCGAGATTCCGTCTCTCCTCACCACGTGCTCTCACCACTGGTGTCCCCCAGGGCTCTGTTCTAGGCCCTCTCCTATTCTCGCTATACACCAAGTCACTTGGCTCTGTCATAACCTCACATGGTCTCTCCTATCATTTGCTATGCAGACGACACACAATTAATCTTCTCCTTTCCCCCTTCTGACGACCAGGTGGCGAATCGCATCTCTGCATGTCTGGCAGACATATCAGTGTGGATGACGGATCATCACCTCAAGCTGAACCTCGGCAAGACGGAGCTGCTCTTCCTCCCGGGGAAGGACTGCCCGTTCCATGATCTCGCCATCGGTTGACAACTCCATTGTGTCCTCGTCCCAGAGCGCTAAGAACCTTGGCGTGATCTGGACAACACCCTGTCGTTCTCAAATAACATCAAGGGCGGTGGCCCGTTCCTGTAGGTTCATGCTCTACAACATCCATAGTCGACCCTGCCTCACACAGGAAGCGGCGCAGGTCCTAATCCAGGCACTTGTCATCTCCCGTCTGGATTACTGCAACTCGCTGTTGGCTGGGCTCCCTGCCTGTGCCATTAAACCCCTACAACTCATCCAGAACGCCGCAGCCCGTCTGGTGTTCAACCTTCCCAAGTTCTCTCCGTCACCCGCTCCTCCGCTCTCTCCACTGGCTTCCAGTTGAAGCTCGCATCCGCTACAAGACCATGGTGCTTGCCTACGGACTGTGAGGGAACGGCACCTCAGTACCTCAGGCTCTGATCAGGCCCTACACCCAAACAAGGGCACTGCGTTCATCCACCTCTGGCCTGCTCGTCTCCCTACCACTGAGGGAAGTACAGTTCCCGCTCAGCCCAGTCAAAACTGTTCGCTGCTCTGGCCCCCAATGGTGGAACAAACTCCCTCACGACGCCAGGACAGCGGGAGTCAATCACCACCTTCCGGAGACACCTGAAACCCCACCTCTTTAAGGAATACCTAGGATAGGATAAAGTAATCCTTCTCCCCTCCCCCTTAAAAGACCTAGATGCACTATTGTAAAGTGGCTGTTCCACTGGATGTCATAAGGTGAAAAAGCACCAATTTGTAAGTCGCTCTGGATAAGAGCGTCTGCTAAATGACTTAAATGTAAATGTAAATTGTCTACCCCCAGTCCAACCCCTTGTCTACCCCCAACCCCACTCCAACCGCCTTGTCT
>NW_027037900.1:0-22500 GCF_034236695.1 Oncorhynchus nerka | reverse complement strand
CTTCTACTGAGGCCCTGTCTTTACCATTCCTCACTGCCTTCTACTGAGGCCCTGTCTTTACCATTCCTCACTGCCTTCTATTGGCCCTGTCTTTACCATTCCTCACTGCCTTCTACTGGCCCTGTCTTTACCACCTCACTGCCTTCTTTACTGAGACCCTGTCTTTACCATTCCTCACTGCCTTCTACTGGAGGCCCTGTCTTTACCATTCCTCACTGCCTTCTACTGAGGCCCTGTCTTTACCATTCCTCACTGCCTTCTATTGGCCCTGTCTTTACCATTCCTCACTGCCTTCTACTGAGGCCCTGTCTTTACCATTCCTCACTGCCTTCTACTGGCCCTGTCTTTACCATTCCTCACTGCCTTCTACTGGCCCTGTCTTTACCATTCCTCACTGCCTTCTACTGGCCCTGTCTTTACCATTCCTCACTGCCTTCTACTGAGGCCCTGTCTTTACCATTCCTCACTGCCTTCTACTGGCCCTGTCTTTACCATTCCTCACTGCCTTCTACTGAGGCCCTGTCTTTACCATTCCTCACTGCCTTCTATTGGCCCTGTCTTTACCATTCCTCACTGCCTTCTAGTGGCCCTGTCTTTACCATTCCTCACTGTCTTCTACTGGCCCTGTCTTTAGCATTCCTCACTGCCTTCTACTGAGGCCCTGTCTTTACCATTCCTCACTGCCTTCTACTGAGGCCCTGTCTTTACCATTCCTCACTGCCTTCTACTGGCCCTGTCTTTACCATTCCTCACTGCCTTCTACTGAGGCCCCTGTCTTTACCATTCCTCACTGCCTTCTACTGGCCCTGTCTTTACCATTCCTCACTGCCTTCTACTGGCCCTGTCTTCCCCCTCCACAGATAAACCTGTCTCTCTCTCTAACCCCGCCTGTCTTCCCCCTCCACAGATAAACCTGTCTCTCTCTCTAACCCTGTCTGTCTTCCCCCTCCACAGATAAACCTGTCTCTCAGCCCCTCCACAGATAAACCTGTATCTCTCTCTAACCCCGTCTGTCTTCCACCTCCACAGATAAACCTGTCTCTCTCTCTAACCCCGTCTGTCTTCCCCCTCCACAGATAAACCTGTCTCTCTCTCTAACCCCGTCTGTCTTCCCCCTCCACAGATAAACCTGTCTCTCTCTCTAACCCCGTTTGTCTTCCCCCTCCACAGATAAACCTGTCTCTCTCTCTAACCCCGTTTGTCTTCCCCCTCCACAGATAAACCTGTCTCTCTCTCTCTAACCCGTTTGTCTTCCCCCTCCACAGATAAACCTGTCTCTCTCTAACCCTGTCTGTCTTCCCCCTCCACAGATAAACCTGTCTCTCACTAACTCCGTCTATCTACCCCTCCACAGATAAACCTGTCTCTCTCTCTAACCCCGCCTGTCTTCCCCTCCTCAGATAAACCTGTCTCTCTCTCCTCTAACCCCGCCTGTCTTCCCCCTCCACAGATAAACCTGTCTCTCTCTCTAACCCCGTCTGTCTTCCCTCCACAGATAAACCCTGTCTCTCTCTCTAACCCCGTTTGTCTTCCCCCTCCACAGAAGCCCCTGTCTGAGATCAGAAGCACCACTCTAACTCAGGTTATGTTGAACTGGACTCTGGCCGAGCTGGCAGGAACTACAGGTCCCAGGAAGACGAGCCAGAAGACTGGACAGAGGACATATTGACGTAGAGGACTGGTATGACCATGTAGTGGTGCCTGTTCTCCGCCGTGTCTGCCCACCGACCAGACGCACATACCTGGCAGCCTCAAGGCCGTTTTCCACAAAGTGTTGTGAGTAAAATGTTCACTAAAGATACTGACAAATACAACACCAGAGACAGAAACATATGTAGTCTCAAGCGTAGAGCCAAAAGACCCAGTATAATAGTAGGTACTAAATCTGGCTCTCATATCATCACGGTCACCTAATCATCCCCAGTTTACAATTGGCTCAATTGGTAACTATTCCCTAGGTTGGCTCATTCATCCCCCCTCCTCTCCCCTGTAACTATTCCCTAGGTTGGCTCACCCCCCTCCTCCTCTACCCTGTAACTGTTCCCTAGGTTTGTCTCATTCACCCCCCCTGTAACTATTCCCTAGGTTGTTGCTGTAAATGAGAATGTGTTCTAAGTCAATTTACCTGGTAAAATAAGGGTTAAATAAATAACATTTAAGAGGCAAATAGTCCCAATTATTGTGTCAAACATGCTGACAGATGAAGCTAACATAGTACCATACTCCCAGATGTAGCTAGTACCAAACATGTCCAACATAGAACCAAACATAAAACCATACTCCCAGGTGTAGCTAGTACCAAACATAGTACCATACTCCCAGATGTAGCTAGTACCAAACATGTCCAACATAGAACCAAACATAAAACCATACTCCCAGGTGTAGCTAGTACCAAACATAGTACCATACTCCCAGATGTAGCTAGTACCAAACATGTCCAACATAGAACCAAACATAAAACCATACTCCCAGATGTAGCTAGTACCAAACATGTCCAACATAGAACCAAACATAAAACCATACTCCCAGGTGTAGCTAGTACCAAACATAGTACCATACTCCCAGATGTAGCTAGTACCAAACATGTCCAACATAGAACCAAACATAAAACCATACTCCCAGGTGTAGCTAGTACCAAACATAGTACCATACTCCCAGATGTAGCTAGTACCAAACATGTCCAACATAGAACCAAACATAAAACCATACTCCCAGATGTAGCTAGTACCAAACATGTCCAACATAGAACCAAACATAAAACCATACTCCCAGGTGTAGCTAGTACCAAACATAGTACCATACTCCCAGATGTTGCTAGTACCAAACATGTCCAACATAGAACCAAACATAAAACCATACTCCCAGGTGTAGCTAGTACCAAACATAGTACCATACTCCCAGATGTTGCTAGTACCAAACATGTCCAACATAGAACCAAACATAAAACCATACTCCCAGGTGTAGCTAGTACCAAACATAGTACCATACTCCCAGATGTTGCTAGTACCAAACATGTCCAACATAGAACCAAACATAAAACCATACTCCCAGGTGTAGCTAGTACCAAACATAGTACCATACTCCCAGGTGTAGCTAGTACCAAACATGTCCAACATAGAACCAAACATAAAACCATACTCCCAGGTGTAGCTAGTACCAAACATAGTACCATACTCCCAGATGTTGCTAGTACCAAACATGTCCAACATAGAACCAAACATAAAACCATACTCCCAGGTGTAGCTAGTACCAAACATAGTACCATACTCCCAGATGTTGCTAGTACCAAACATGTCCAACATAGAACCAAACATAAAACCATACTCCCAGGTGTAGCTAGTACCAAACATAGTACCATACTCCCAGATGTTGCTAGTACCAAACATGTCCAACATAGAACCAAACATAAAACCATACTCCCAGGTGTAGCTAGTACCAAACATGTCCAACATAGAACCAAACATAAAACCATACTCCCAGGTGTAGCTAGTACCAAACATAGTACCATACTCCCAGGTGTAGCTAGTACCAAACATAGTACCATACTCCCAGGTGTAGCTAGTACCAAACATGTCCAACATAGTACCAAACATAAAACCATACTCCCAGATGTAGCTAGTACCAAACATAAAACCATTCTACCAGATGTAGCTAGTACCAAACATAAAACCATACTCCCAGGTGTAGCTAGTACCAAACATGTCCAACATAGTACCATACTCCCAGGTGTAGCTAGTACCAAACATAGTACCATACTCCCAGATGTTGCTAGTACCAAACATGTCCAACATAGAACCAAACATAAAACCATACTCCCAGGTGTAGCTAGTACCAAACATGTCCAACATAGAACCAAACATAAAACCATACTCCCAGGTGTAGCTAGTACCAAACATAGTACCATACTCCCAGATGTTGCTAGTACCAAACATGTCCAACATAGAACCAAACATAAAACCATACTCCCAGGTGTAGCTAGTACCAAACATGTCCAACATAGAACCAAACATAAAACCATTCTACCAGATGTAGCTAGTACCAAACATAAAACCATACTCCCAGGTGTAGCTAGTACCAAACATGTCCAACATAGTACCATACTCCCAGGTGTAGCTAGTACCAAACATAAAACCATACTCCCAGATGTAGCTAGTACCAAACATAAAACCATACTCCCAGATGTAGCTAGTACCAAACATAAAACCATACTCCCAGATGTAGCTAGTACCAAACATGTCCAACATAGAACCAAACATAAAACCATACTTCCAGGTGTAGCTAGTACCAAACATAGTACCATACTCCCAGATGTTGCTAGTACCAAACATGTCCAACATAGAACCAAACATAAAACCATACTCCCAGGTGTAGCTAGTACCAAACATGTCCAACATAGAACCAAACATAAAACCATACTCCCAGGTGTAGCTAGTACCAAACATAGTACCATACTCCCAGATGTTGCTAGTACCAAACATGTCCAACATAGAACCAAACATAAAACCATACTCCCAGGTGTAGCTAGTACCAAACATGTCCAACATAGAACCAAACATAAAACCATACTCCCAGGTGTAGCTAGTACCAAACATAAAACCATTCCCAGGTGTAGCTAGTACCAAACATAGTACCATACTCCCAGGTGTAGCTAGTACCAAACATGTCCAACATAGAACCAAACATAAAACCATACTCCCAGGTGTAGCTAGTACCAAACATAGTACCATACTCCCAGATGTAGCTAGTACCAAACATAGTACCATACTCCCAGATGTAGCTAGTACCAAACATAGTACCATACTCCCAGATGTAGCTAGTACCAAACATGTCCAACATAGAACCAAACATAAAACCATACTCCCAGGTGTAGCTAGTACCAAACATAGTACCATACTCCCAGATGTACCAAACATAGTACCATACTCCCAGATGTAGCTAGTACCAAACATAGTACCATACCCCAGATGTAGCTAGTACCCAAGGTATGTGTAGCTAGTACCAAACATGATAATGACAGATGTAGCTAGTATCAAACATAGTACCATACTGCCAGATGTAGCTAGTACCAAACATAGTACCATACTCCCAGATGTAGCTAGTATCAAACATAGTACCATACTCCCAGATGTAGCTAGTACCAAACATAGTACCATACTCCCAGATGTAGCTAGTACCAACCATAGTACCATACTCCCAGATGTAGCTAGTACCAAACATAGTACCATACTCCCAGATGTAGCTAGTATCAAACATAGTGTCATAATGACAGATGTAGCTAGTACCAAACATAGTACCATAATGACAGATGTAGCTAGTACCAAACATAGTACCATACTCCCAGATGTAGCTAGTACCAAACATAGTACCATACTCCCAGATGTAGCTAGTATCAAACATAGTACCATAGCTGATGCAAGAAAGTCACTGATCATGATATTTACTGACCGTTACTGACGATCTGTGTTGTGTTCTATGTTAATTGTCTCTACTATGTCTCCGTAGCTACCTGAACTCAGACATGGACAGCATGGACAATGACAATATGCCCCAAGACATATGTAGCATCACCCTAGAGGAGAAGTCATGTGGGGTGAGTAGCTACAGCCATCTATATATCATGACACTATGCCCCAAGACATATGTAGCATCAGCCTAGAGGAGAATTCATGTGGGGTGAGTAGCTACAGCCATCTATATATCATGACACTATGCCCCAAGACATATGTAGCATCAGCCTAGAGGAGAAGTCATGTGGGGTGAGTAGCTACAGCCATCTATATATCATGACACTATGCCCCAAGACTTATGTAGCATCACCCTAGAGGAGAAGTCATGTGGGGTGAATAGCTACAGCCATCTATATATCATCACACTATGCCCCAAGACATATGTAGCATCACCCTAGAGGAGAAGTCATGTGGGGTGAGTAGCTACAGCCTTCTATATATCATCACACTATGCCCCAAGACATATGTAGCATCAGCCTAGAGAAGAGGTCATCTATATATCATGACATCTATATATCATCTATATATCATGTCATCTATATATTATCTATATATCATGACATCTATATATCATGTCATCTATATATCATGTCATCTATATATCATGTCATCTATCATCTATATATCATGACATCTATATATCATGTCATCTATATATCATGTCATCTATATATCATGTCATCTATATATCATGTCATCTATATCTCATGTCATCTATATATCATGACATCTATATATCATGTCATCTATATATCATGTCATCTATATATCATGACATCTATCATCTATATATCATGTAATCTATATATCATGACATCTATATATCATGTCATCTATATATCATGTCATCTATATATCATGACATCTATATATCATGACATCTATATATCATGTCATCTATATATCATGACATCTATCATCTATATATCATGTCATCTATATATCATGTCATCTATATATCATGTCATCTATATATCTTGTCATCTATAGTTCATGTCATCTATAGTTCATGTCATCTATATATCATGACATCTATATATCATGTCATCTATATATCATGACATCTATATATCATGTCATCTATATATCATGTCATCTATATATCATCTATATATCATGTCATCTATATATCATGACATCTATATATCATGACATCTATATATCATGGCATCTATATATCATGTCATCTATATATCATGACATCTATATATCATGTCATCTATAGTTCATGACATCTATATATCATGGCATCTATATATCATGACATCTATATATCATATCATCTATATATCATGACATCTATATATTGTGTCATCTATATATCATCTATATATCATGACATCTATATATCATGTCATCTATATATCATGTCATATATATATCATGTCATCTATATATCATGACATCTATATATCATGACATCTATATATCATGACATCTATATATCATGACATCTATATATCATGTAATCTATATATCATGTCATCTATATATCATCTATATATCATGTCATCTATATATCATGTCATCTATATATCATGTCACCTATATATCATGACATCTATATATCATGTCATCTATAGTTCATGTCATCTATATATCATCTATATATCATGTCATCTATATATCATGTCATCTATATATCATGTCATCTATATATCATGCCATCTATATATCATGACATCTATATATCATCTATATATCATGTCATCTATACATCATCTATATATCATGACATCTATATATCATGTCATCTATATATCATGTCATCTATATATCAAGTCATCTATATATCATGACATCTATATATCATGACATCTATATATCATGTCATCTATATATCATATCATCTATATATCATCTATATATCATGTAATCTATATATCATGTCATCTATATATCATGTCATCTATATATCATCTATATATCATGTCATCTATACATCATCTATATATCATGTCATCTATATCTCATGTCATCTATATATCATCTATATATCATGTCATCTATATATCATGTCATCTATATATCATCTATATATCATGTCATCTATATTCATGACATCTATATATCATCTATATATCATGTCATCTATATACATGACATCTATATATCATGACATCTATATATCATGACATCTATATATCATGTCATCTATATATCATCTATATATCATGTCATCTATATATCATGACATCTATATATCATGTCATCTATATATCATATCATCTATATATCATCTATATATCATGACATCTATATATCATGTCATCTATATATCATGTCATCTATATATCATCTATATATCATGACATCTATATATCATCTATATATCATGACATCTATATATCATGTCATCTATATATCATGTCATCTATATATCATGATCATCTATATATCATGTCATCTATATATCATGTCATCTATATATCATGTCATCTATATCTCATCTATATATCATGTCACCTATATATCATGATCATCTATATATCATCTATATATCATGACACCTATATATCATGACATCTATATATCATATCATCTATATATCATCTATATATCATGACATCTATATCATGTCATCTATATATCATCTATATATCATGACATCTATATATCATGCATCTATATATCATGTCATCTATATATCATGTCATCTATATATATGATCATCTATATATCATCTATATATCATGTCACCTATATATCATGAACATCTATATATATCATATCATCTATATATCACGTCATCTATATATCATCTATATATCATCTATATATCATGACATCTATATATCATGTCATCTATATATCATGATCATCTATATATCATCTATATATCATGTCATATATATATCACGTCATCTATATATCATCTATATATCATATCATCTATATATCATGTCATCTATATATCATGTCATCTATATATCATGTCATCTATATATCATGTCATCTATATATCATCTATATATCATGTCATCTATATATCATGATCATCTATATATCATCTATATATCATGACATCTATATATCATGTCATCTATATATCATGATCATCTATATATCATGTCATCTATATATCATGACATCTATATATCATCTATATATCATGACATCTATATATCATGTCATCTATATATCATGATCATCTATATATCATGTCATCTATATATCATGTCATCTATATATCATGTCATCTATATATCATGTCATCTATATATCATGTCACCTATATATCATGTCATCTATATATCATCTATATATCATGTCATCTATATATCATGATCATCTATATATCATGTCATCTATATATCATGTCATCTATATATCATGTCATCTATATATCATCTATATATCATGTCATCTATATATCATGTCATCTATATATCATCTATATATCATGACATCTATATATCATGTCACCTATATATCATCTATATATCATGTCACCTATATATCATCTATATATCATGTCACCTATATATCATCTATATATCATGTCACCTATATATCATCTATATATCATGTCACCTATATATCATCTATATATCATGTCACCTATATATCATCTATATATCATCTATATATCATGACATCTATATAATGTCACCTATATATCATCTATATATCATCTATATATCATGTCATCTATATATCATCTATATATCATGTCATCTATATATCATGTCACTATATATCATGTCATCTATATATCATCTATATATCATGTCATCTATATATCACAGATCATCTATATATCATGTCATCTATATATCATGTCATCTATATATCATGTCATCTATATCATCTATATATCATGTCGTCATGTATCATGTCATCTATATATCATGTCATATATATATCATGTCATCTATATATCATGATCATCTATATATCATGACATCTATATCTCATGTCATCTATATATCATCTATATATCATGACATCTATATATCATGTCATCTATATATCATCTATATATCATGTCATCTATATATCATGACATCTATATATCATCTATATATCATGTCATCTATATATCATCTATATATCATGACATCTATATATCATGATCATCTATATATCATGTCATCTATATATCATGATCATCTATATATCATGTCATCTATATATCATGATCATCTATATATCATGACATCTATATCTCATGTCACCTATATATCATGTCATCTATATATCATCTATATATCATGTCATCTATATATCATGATCATCTATATATCATGTCATCTATATATCATGTCATCTATATATCATGTCATCTATATATCATCTATATATCATGTCATCTATATATCATGTCATCTATATATCATCTATATATCATGACATCTATATATCATGTCACCTATATATCATCTATATATCATGTCACCTATATATCATCTATATATCATGTCACCTATATATCATCTATATATCATGTCACCTATATATCATCTATATATCATGTCACCTATATATCATCTATATATCATGTCACCTATATATCATCTATATCATGTCACCTATATCATCTATATATCATCTATATATCATGACATCTATATATCATGTCACCTATATATCATCTATATATCATCTATATATCATGTCATCTATATATCATCTATATATCATGTCACCTTATATATCATGTCACCCCTGTATATCATGTCATCTATATATCATCTATATATCATGTCATCTATATATCATGATCATCTATATATCATGTCATCTATATATCATGTCATCTATATATCATGTCATCTATATATCATGTCATCTATATATCTTGTCATCTATAGTTCATGTCATCTATAGTTCATGTCATCTATATCACATATTCTATATATCATGTCATCTATATATCATGACATCTATATCATGTCATCTATATATCATGTCATCTATATATCATCTATATATCATGTCATCTATATCATGACATCTATATATCATGACATCTATATCATGGCATCTATATATCATGTCATCTATATATCATGACATCTATATATCATGTCATCTATAGTTCATGACATCTATATATCATGGCATCTATATATCATGACATCTATATATCATATCATCTATATATCATGACATCTATATATTGTGTCATCTATATATCATCTATATATCATGACATCTATATATCATGTCATCTATATATCATGTCATATATATATCATGTCATCTATATATCATGACATCTATATATCATGACATCTATATATCATGACATCTATATATCATGACATCTATATATCATGTAATCTATATATCATGTCATCTATATATCATCTATATATCATGTCATCTATATATCATGTCATCTATATATCATGTCACCTATATATCATGACATCTATATATCATGTCATCTATAGTTCATGTCATCTATATATCATCTATATATCATGTCATCTATATATCATGTCATCTATATATCATGCCATCTATATATCATGACATCTATATATCATCTATATATCATGTCATCTATACATCATCTATATATCATGACATCTATATATCATGTCATCTATATATCATGTCATCTATATATCAAGTCATCTATATATCATGACATCTATATATCATGACATCTATATATCATGTCATCTATATATCATATCATCTATATATCATCTATATATCATGTAATCTATATATCATGTCATCTATATATCATGTCATCTATATATCATCTATATATCATGTCATCTATACATCATCTATATATCATGTCATCTATATCTCATGTCATCTATATATCATGTCATCTATATATCATCTATATATCATGTCATCTATATCTCATGTCATCTATATATCATCTATATATCATGTCATCTATATATCATGTCATCTATATATCATCTATATATCATGTCATCTATATATTCATGACATCTATATATCATCTATATATCATGTCATCTATATATCATGACATCTATATATCATGACATCTATATATCATGACATCTATATATCATGTCATCTATATATCATCTATATATCATGTCATCTATATATCATGACATCTATATATCATGTCATCTATATATCATATCATCTATATATCATCTATATATCATAACATATCTATATATCATGTCATCTATATATCATGTCATCTATATATCATCTATATATCATGACATCTATATATCATCTATATATCATGACATCTATATATCATGTCATCTATATATATCATGTCATCTATATATCATGATCATCTATATATCATGTCATCTATATATATCATGTCATCTATATATCATGTCATCTATATCTCATCTATATATCATGTCACCTATATATCATGATCATCTATATATCATCTATATATCATGTCACCTATATATCATGACATCTATATATCATGTCATCTATATATCATCTATATATCATGACATCTATATATCATGTCATCTATATATCATCTATATATCATGACATCTATATATATCATGTCATCTATATAATATGTTATCTTATATCATGTCATCTATATATCATGATCATCTATATATCATCTATATATCATGTCACCTATATATCATGACATCTATATATCATGTCATCTATATATCACGCCATCTATATATCATATTCATGTCATCATATATCATCTATATATCATGTCATCTATATATCATGATCATCTATATATCATCTATATATCATGTCATATATATATCACGTCATCTATATATCATCTATATATCATATCATCTATATATCATGTCATCTATATATCATGTCATCTATATATCATGTCATCTATATATCATGTCATCTATATATCATCTATATATCATGTCATCTATATATCATGATCATCTATATATCATCTATATATCATGACATCTATATATCATGTCATCTATATATCATGATCATCTATATATCATGTCATCTATATATCATGACATCTATATATCATCTATATATCATGACATCTATATATCATGTCATCTATATATCATGATCATCTATATATCATGTCATCTATATATCATGTAATCTATATATCATGTCATCTATATATCATGTCATCTATATATCATGTCACCTATATATCATGTCATCTATATATCATCTATATATCATGTCATCTATATATCATGATCATCTATATATCATGTCATCTATATATCATGTCATCTATATATCATGTCATCTATATATCATCTATATATCATGTCATCTATATATCATGTCATCTATATATCATCTATATATCATGACATCTATATATCATGTCACCTATATATCATCTATATATCATGTCACCTATATATCATCTATATATCATGTCACCTATATATCATCTATATATCATGTCACCTATATATCATCTATATCATGTCACCTATATCATATATATCATGTCACCTATATATCATCTATATATCATCTATATATCATGACATCTATATATCATGTCACCTATATATCATCTATATATCATCTATATATCATGTCATCTATATATCATCTATATATCATGTCATCTATATATCATGTCACCTATATATCATGTCATCTATATATCATCTATATATCATGTCATCTATATATCATGATCATCTATATATCATGTCATCTATATATCATGTCATCTATATATCATGTCATCTATATATCATCTATATATCATGTCATCTATATATCATGTCATCTATATATCATGTCACTATGCCCCATGTCATCTTATATCATGATCATCTACCCTATCATGACATCTATATCTCATGTCATCTATATATCATCTATATATCATGACATCTATATATCATGTCATCTATATATCATCTATATATCATGTCATCTATATATCATGACATCTATATATCATCTATATATCATGTCATCTATATATCATCTATATATCATGACATCTATATATCATGATCATCTATATATCATGTCATCTATATATCATGTCATCTATATATCATGTCATCTATATATCATGATCATCTATATATCATGACATCTATATCTCATGTCACCTATATATCATGTCATCTATATATCATCTATATATCATGTCATCTATATATCATGACATCTATATATCATGTCATCTATATATCATGTCATCTATATATCATGTCATCTATATATCATCTATATATCATGTCATCTATATATCATGTCATCTATATATCTATATATCATGACATCTATATATCATGTCATATATATCATCTCATCTATATCTCATGTCATCTATATATCATGTCACCTATCTATATATCATGTCACCTATATATCATCTATATATCATGTCATGACATCTATCATCTATATATCATGTCACCTATATATCATCTATATATCATGTCACCTATATATCATCTATATATCATCTATATATCATGACATCTATATATCATGTCACCTATATATCATCTATATATCATCTATATCATGACATCTATCATCTATATAACATGTCATCTATATATCATGTCACCTATATATCATGTCATCTATATATCTTGTCATCTATAGTTCATGTCATCTATAGTTCATGTCATCTATATATCATGTCATCTATATATCATGTCATCTATATATCATGTCATCTATATCTTGTCATCTATAGTTCATGTCATCTATAGTTCATGTCATCTATATCATGACATCTATATATCATGTCATCTATATATCATGACATCTATATATCATGGCATCTATATATCATGTCATCTATATATCATGATATATCATGTCATCTATATATCATGTCATCTATATATCATGACATCTATATCATGGCATCTATATATCATGTCATCTATATATCATACATCTATATATCATGTCATCTATAGTTCATGACATCTATATATCATGTCATCTATATATCATGACATCTATATATCATATCATCTATAGTATCATGACATCTATATATTGTGTCATAGCATCTATATATCATGACATCTATATATCATGTCATCTATATATCATGTCATATATATATCATGTCATCTATATATCATGACATCTATATATCATGACATCTATATATCCATGACATCTATATATCATGACATCTATATATCATGTAATCATATCATGTCATCTATATATCATCTATATATCATCTCTATATATCATATAATCTATATATCATGTCACCTATATATCATGACATCTATATATCATGTCATCTATAGTTCATGTCATCTATATATCATCTATATATCATGTCATCTATATATCATGTCATCTATATATCATGTCATCTATATATCATGACATCTATCTATATATCATGCCATCTATATATCATGACATCTATATATCATGTCAACTATATCATTATTTATATGTTCAAGTCATCTATATATCATGACATCTATATATCATGACATCTATATATCATGTCATTCATATATCATATCATCTATATATCTATATATCATGTAATCTATATATCATGTCATCTATATATCATGTCATCTATATATCATCTATATATCATGTCATCTATACATCATCTATATATCATGTCATCTATATCTCATGTCATCTATATATCATGTCATCTATATATCATCTATATATCATGTCATCTATATCTCATGTCATCTATATATCATCTATATATCATGTCATCTATATATCATGTCATCTATATATCATCTATATATCATGTCATCTATATATTCATGACATCTATATATCATCTATATATCATGTCATCTATATATCATGACATCTATATATCATGACATCTATATATCATGACATCTATATATCATGTCATCTATATATCATCTATATATCATGTCATCTATATATCATGACATCTATATATCATGTCATCTATATATCATATCATCTATATATCATCTATATATCATGACATCTATATATCATGTCATCTATATATCATGTCATCTATATATCATCTATATATCATGACATCTATATATCATCTATATATCATGACATCTATATATCATGTCATCTATATATCATGTCATCTATATATCATGATCATCTATATATCATGTCATCTATATATCATGTCATCTATATATCATGTCATCTATATCTCATCTATATATCATGTCACCTATATATCATGATCATCTATATATCATCTATATATCATGTCACCTATATATCATGACATCTATATATCATGTCATCTATATATCATCTATATATCATGACATCTATATATCATGTCATCTATATATCATCTATATATCATGACATCTATATATCATGTCATCTATATATCATGTCATCTATATATCATGTCATCTATATATCATGATCATCTATATATCATCTATATATCATGTCACCTATATATCATGACATCTATATATCATGTCATCTATATATCACGTCATCTATATATCATCTATATATCATCTATATATCATGACATCTATATATCATGTCATCTATATATCATGATCATCTATATATCATCTATATATCATGTCATATATATATCACGTCATCTATATATCATCTATATATCATATCATCTATATATCATGTCATCTATATATCATGTCATCTATATATCATGTCATCTATATATCATGTCATCTATATATCATCTATATATCATCTATATATCATGACTATCTATATATCATTCATATATCATGACATCTATATATCATGTCATCTATATATCATGATCATCTATATATCATGTCATCTATATATCATGACATCTATATATCATCTATATATCATGACATCTACATATCATGTCATTTCTCCATATATCATGATCATCTATATCATGTCATCTATATATCATGATATATTTATCATGTCATCTATATATCATGTCATCTATATATCATGTCATTTGTATATCATGTCATCTATATATCATCTATATATCATGTCATCTATATATCATGATCATCTATATATCATGTCATCTATATATCATGTCATCTATATATCATGTCATCTATATATCATCTATATATCATGTCATCTATATATCATGTCATCTATATATCATCTATATATCATGACATCTATATATCATGTCACCTATATATCATCTATATATCATGTCACCTATATATCATCTATATATCATGTCACCTATATATCATCTATATATCATGTCACCTATATATCATCTATATATCATGTCACCTATATATCATCTATATATCATGTCACCTATATATCATCTATATATCATGTCACCTATATATCATCTATATATCATCTATATATCATGACATCTATATATCATGTCACCTATATATCATCTATATATCATCTATATATCATGTCATCTATATATCATCTATATATCATGTCATCTATATATCATGTCACCTATATATCATGTCATCTATATATCATCTATATATCATGTCATCTATATATCATGATCATCTATATATCATGTCATCTATATATCATGTCATCTATATATCATGTCATCTATATATCATCTATATATCATGTCATCTATATATCATGTCATCTATATATCATGTCATATATATATCATGTCATCTATATATCATGATCATCTATATATCATGACATCTATATCTCATGTCATCTATATATCATCTATATATCATGACATCTATATATCATGTCATCTATATATCATCTATATATCATGTCATCTATATATCATGACATCTATATATCATCTATATATCATGTCATCTATATATCATCTATATATCATGACATCTATATATCATGATCATCTATATATCATGTCATCTATATATCATGATCATCTATATATCATGTCATCTATATATCATGATCATCTATATATCATGACATCTATATCTCATGTCACCTATATATCATGTCATCTATATATCATCTATATATCATGTCATCTATATATCATGATCATCTATATATCATGTCATCTATATATCATGTCATCTATATATCATGTCATCTATATATCATCTATATATCATGTCATCTATATATCATGTCATCTATATATCATCTATATATCATGACATCTATATATCATGTCACCTATATATCATCTATATATCATGTCACCTATATATCATCTATATATCATGTCACCTATATATCATCTTCATATCATGTCACCTATATATCATCTATATATCATGTCACCTATATATCATCTATATATCATGTCACCTATATATCATCTATATATCATGTCACCTATATATCATCTATATATCATCTATATATCATGACATCTATATATCATGTCACCTATATATCATCTATATATCATCTATATATCATGTCATCTATATATCATCTATATATCATGTCATCTATATATCATGTCACCTATATATCATGTCATCTATATATCATTATATATCATGTCATCTATATATCATGATCATCTATATATCATGTCATCTATATATCATGTCATCTAATATCATAAATATATATATCATCTATATATACCTTATATATCATGTCATCTATATAAATATATATATCATGTCATCTATATAGATCTTGTCATCTATAGTTCATGACATCTATATCTCATGTTCTATATATCATCTATATATCATGACATCTATATATCATGTCATCATATCATCTATATATCATGTCATCTATATATCATGTCATCTATATATCATCTATATATCATGTCATCTATATCATCTATATCATATCATATATCATGATCATCTATATATCATGACATCTATATATCATGATCATCTATATATCATGTCATCTATATATCATGATCATCTATATATCATGACATCTATATATCATGTCATCTATAGTTCTATGACATCTATATATCATGTCATCTATATATCATGACATCTATATATCATATCATCTATATATCATGACATCTATATATATATCACGTCATCTATATCATCTATATATCATGACATCTATATATCATGTCATCTATATATCATGTCATCTATATATCATGTCATCTAGTATATCATGTCATCTATGACATCTATATATCATGTCATCTATATATCATGATCATCTATATATCATGACATCTATATATCATCTATATATCATGACATATATATATCATCTATATATCATGTCATCTATATATCATGTCATCTATATATCATGACATCTATATATCATCTATATCTCATGTCATCTATATATCATCTATATATCATGTCATCTATATATCATGTCATCTATATATCATGTCATCTATATATCATCTATATCTCATGATCATCTATATATCATCTATATATCATGACATCTATATATCATCTATATCTCATGTCATCTATATATCATCTATATATCATGTCATCTATATATCATGTCATCTATATATCATGTCATCTATATATCATCTATATATCATCTATATATCATGACATCTATATATCATCTATATATCATCTATATATCATGTCATCTATATATCATGTCATCTATATATCATCTATATATCATCTATATATCATGTCATCTAGATATCATCTATATATCATGTAATCTATATATCATGATCATCTATATATCATGTCATCTATATATCATATCATCTATATATCATCTATATATCATGTCATCTATATATCATGACATCTATATCATGATCATCTATATATCATGTCACCTATATATCATGATCATCTATATATCATCTATATATCATGTCATCTATATATCATGACATCTATATATCATCATGTCATCTATATATCATGTCATCTATATATCATCTATATATCATGACATCTATATATCATGTCATCTATATATCATCTATATATCATGACATCTATATATCATGTCATATATATCATGTCATATATATCATATCATATATCATGATATATATCATGTCATCTATATATCACGCCATCTATATATCATCTATGTCATCTATATAGATGTCATGATATATATCACATCATCTATATGTCATCTATATATCATCTATATATCATGTCATCTATATATCATGATCATCTATATATCATGTCATCTATATATCATGTCATCTATATATCATGATCATCTATATATCATGTCATCTATATATCATGTCATCTATATATCATCTATATATCATCTATATATCATGACATCTATATATCATCTATATATCATCTATATATCATGTCATCTATATATCATGTCATCTATATATCATCTATATATCATCTATATATCATGTCATCTATATATCATCTATATATCATGTCATCTATATATCATGATCATCTATATATCATGTCATCTATATATCATGTCATCTATATATCATCTATATATCATGTCATCTATATATCATGACATCTATATCTCATCTATATATCATGTCACCTATATATCATGATCATCTATATATCATCTATATATCATGTCACCTATATATCATGACATCTATATCTCATGTCATCTATATATCATGACATCTATATATCATGTCATCTATATATCATCTATATATCATGACATCTATATATCATGTCATCTATATATCATCTATATATCATGACATCTATATATCATGTCATCTATATATCATGTCATCTATATATCATGTCACCTATATATCATGACATCTATATATCATGTCATCTATATATCACGTCATCTATATATCATCTATATATCATGTCATCTATATATCATGTCATCTATATATCACGATCATCTATATGTCATGTCATCTATATATCATGTCATCTATATATCATGATCATCTATATATCATCTATATACCATGACAGCTATATATCATGACATCTATATCTCATGTCATCTATATATCATCTATATATCATGACATCTATATATCATGTCATCTATATATCATGTCATCTATATATCATCTATATATCATGTCATCTATATATCATGATCATCATATATATGTCATCTATATATCATATCATCTATATATCATGTTATCTATATATCATCTATATATCATGTCATATATATATCACGTCATCTATATATCATCTATATATCATATCATCTATATATCATGTCATCTATATATCATGACATCTATATATCATCTATATATCATCTATATATCATGTCATCTATATATCATCTATATATCATGTCATCTATATATCATGATCATCTATATATCATGTCATCTATATATCATGTCATCTATATCTCATCTATATATCATGTCATCTATATATCATGACATCTATATCTCATCTATATATCATGTCACCTATATATCATGACATCTATATATCATCTATATATCATCTATATATCATGTCATCTATATATCATGATCATCTATATATCATGTCATCTATATATCATGTCATCTATATATCATGATCATCTATATATCATGTCATCTATATCATGTCATCTATATATCATATATCATCTTATATATCATCATGTCATATATCATCTATATATCATGTCATCTATATATCATCTATATATCATGACATCTATATATCATGATCATCTATATATCATCTATATATCTGATCTATATCATGTCATCTATATATCATCTATATATCATGTCATCTATATATCATGACATCTATACTCTCATCTATATACATGTCACTCCATATATCATGATCATCTATATATCATCATCTATATATCATGTCATCTATATATCATGACATCTATATCTCATGTCATCTATATATCATCTATATATCATGACATCTATATATCATGTCATCTATATATCATCTATATATCATGACATCTATATATCATGTCATCTATATATCATGTCATATATATCATGACATCTATATATCATCTATATATCATCTATATATCATGACACTATATATCATGACATCTATATATCATGTCATCTTTATATATCACGACATCTATATATCATGACTCTATATATCATGTCATCTATATCATCTATATATCATCTCTATATATCATGATCTATCTATATGTCATGTCATATATCTGTCATCTATATATGTCATCTATATATCATGTCATCTATATATCATCTATATATCATGACACCTATATATCATGACATCTCATGTCATCTATGTCATCTATATATTTCATCTATATATCATGACATCTATATATCATGTCATCTATATATCATGTCATCTATATATCATGATCATCTATATATCATCTATATATCATGTCACCTATATATCATGACATCTATATATCATGTCATCTATATATCATATCATCTATATATCATGTTATCTATATATCATCTATATATCATGTCATATATATATCACGTCATCTATATATCATCTATATATCATATCATCTATATATCATGTCATCTATATATCATGTCATCTATATATCATGACATCTATATATCATGACATCTATATATCATCTATATATCATGTCATCTATATATCATGTCATCTATATATCATGTCATCTATATATCAAGACATCTATATACAGTGCCTTGCGAAAGTATTCGGCCCCCTTGAACTTTGCGACCTTTTGCCACATTTCAGGCTTTAAACATAAAGATATAAAACTGTATTTTTTGGTGAAGAATCAACAACAAGTGGGACACAATCATGAAGTGGAACTACATTTATTGGATATTTCAAACTTTTTAACAAATCAAAAACTGAAAATTGGGCGTGCAAAATTATTCATCCTTTGGGTTAATACTTTTGTAGCGCCACCTTTTGCTGCGATTACAGCTGTACGTCGCTTGGGGTATGTCTCTATCAGTTTTGCACATTGAGAGACTGAAATGTTTTCCCATTCTTCCTTGCAAAACAGCTCGAGCTGAACTTTTTTTTTTTTACTTAACTGACTTGCCGAGTTAAATAAAAATAAATAAATAAAAATCATGCTGGAACACGGCCAAAATCGCTATGGCGATAGCTGTTATATTATATCTATTATATTAGTATGTTTGATACCGAGGATTCTCTCGCTTCATTGGTTAGTTGGCCTCTGACTGATATAGGTA
>NW_027037899.1:12500-23578 GCF_034236695.1 Oncorhynchus nerka | reverse complement strand
TGGTTGAGAGGGATTACAGAGACAGTATGGTTTAGAGGGATTACAGACAGTATGGCTTAGTTAGAGGGATTGCAGACAGTATGGTTTAGAGGGATTACAGAGACAGTGTGGTTTAGTTAGAGGGATTGCAGACAGTATGGTTTAGAGGGATTACAGAGACAGTGTGGTTTAGTTAGAGGGATTACAGACAGTATGGTTGAGAGGGATTACAGAGACAGTATGGTTTAGAGGGATTACAGACAGTATGGCTTAGTTAGAGGGATTACAGACAGTATGGTTTAGTTAGAGGGATTACAGAGACAGTATGGTTTAGAGGGATTACAGAGACAGTATGGTTTAGAGGGATTACAGAGACAGTATGGTTTAGTTAGAGGGATTACAGACAGTATGGTTTAGAGGGATTACAGAGACAGTGTGGTTTAGTTAGAGGGATTACAGACAGTATGGTTTAGAGGGATTACAGAGACAGTATGGTTTAGTTAGAGGGATTACAGACAGTATGGTTTAGTTAGAGGGATTACAGAGACAGTATGGTTTAGTTAGAGGGATTACAGAGACAGTATGGTTTAGAGGGATTACAGAGACAGTATGGTTTAGAGGGATTACAGAGACAGTATGGTTTAGAGGGATTACAGAGACAGTATGGTTTAGTTAGAGGGATTACAGAGACAGTATTGTTTAGTTAGAGGGATTACAGAGACAGTATGGCTTAGAGGGATTACAGAGACAGTATGGTTTAGAGGGATTACAGAGACAGTATGGTTTAGAGGGGTTACAGAGACAGTATGGTTTAGAGGGATTACAGAGACAGTATGGTTTAGTTAGAGGGATTACAGACAGTATGGTTTAGAGGGATTACAGAGACAGTATGGTTTAGAGGGATTACAGAGACAGTATGGCTTAGTTAGAGGGATTACAGAGACAGTATGTCTTAGTTAGAGGGATTACAGAGACAGTATGGTTTAGTTAGAGGGATTACAGAGACAGTATGGCTTAGTTAGAGGGATTACAGAGACAGTATGGTTTAGAGGGATTACAGAGACAGTATGGTTTAGAGGGGTTACAGAGACAGTATGGTTTAGAGGGATTACAGACAGTATGGTTTAGTTAGAGGGATTACAGAGACAGTATTGTTTAGTTAGAGAGATTACAGAGACAGTATTGTTTAGTTAGAGGGATTACAGACAGTATGGTTTAGTTAGAGGGATTACAGAGACAGTATGGTTTAGAGGGATTACAGACAGTATGGTTTAGTTAGAGGGATTACAGACAGTATGGTTTAGAGGGATTACAGAGACAGTATTGTTTAGTTAGAGGGATTACAGACAGTATGGTTTAGTTAGAGGGATTACAGAGACAGTGTGGTTTAGTTAGAGGGATTACAGAGACAGTATGGTTTAGTTAGAGGGATTATAGAGAGTATGGTTTAGTTAGAGGGATTATAGAGACAGTATGGTTTAGAGGATTACAGAGACAGTATGGCTTAGTTAGAGGGAGGATTACAGAGACAGTATGTCTTAGTTAGAGGGATTTCACAGAGACAGTATGGTTTAGTTAGAGGGATTACAGAGACAGTATGGCTAGTTAGAGTGGATTACAGAGACAGTATGGTTTAGAGGGATTACAGAGACAGTATGGTTTAGGGGAGGGGTTACAGAGACAGTATGGTTTAGAGGATTACAGACAGTATGGTTTAGTTAGAGTGGATTATGAGACAGCATTGTTTATTAGAGAGATTTACAGAGACAGTATTGTTTAGTTAGAGGGATTACAGACAGTATGGTTTAGTTAGGAGGGATCACAGAGACAGCATGGTTTAGCTAGAGGATTACAGACAAGCATGGTTTAGGATTAAGACAGTATATTGTTAGAGGATCATTATGACAGCATGGTTTAGGAGGGATTACAGAGACAGTATTGTTTAGTTAGAGGGATTACAGACAGTATGGTTTAGTTAGAGGGATTACAGAGACAGTGTGACTTTAGTTAGGAGGGATTACAGAGACAGTATGGTTTAGTTAGAGGATTATAGAGAGTATGGTTTAGTTAGAGGGATTATAGAGACAGTATTGTTTAGTTAGGAGGGATTACAGAGACAGTATGGTTTAGTTAGAGGGATTACAGACAGTATGGTTTAGAGGGATTATGAGACAGTATGGTTTAGAGGGATTACAGAGACAGCATGGTTTAGTTAGAGGATTACAGAGACAGTATGGTTTAGTTAGAGACAGCATGATTAGAGGGATAGAGACAGTGTGGCTTAGTTAGAGGGATTATAGAGACAGTATGGTTTAGAGAGGGATTACAGAGACAGTATGGTTTAGAGGGGGATTACAGAGACAGTATGGTTTAGTTAGGAGGGATTAGTTAGAGTGGATTACAGACAGTATGGTTTAGGGGATTACAGAGACAGGGTTTAGAGGGGATTACAGAGACAGTATGGTTTAGAGGGATTACAGACAGTATGGCTTTAGTTAGAGGGATTATTAGACAGTATGGTTTAGTTAGAGGGATTACAGGATTACAGAGACAGTAGAGGGATGACAGTTGGCTAGTTAGAGGATTAGACAGCAGAGAGGGATTACAGAGACAGCATGGTTTAGAGGGGATTGCAGACAGTATGGTTTAGAGGGATTACAGAGACAGTGTGGTTTAGTTAGAGGGATTACAGACAGTATGGTTGAGAGGGATTACAGAGACAGTATGGCCTAGAGGATTACAGACAGTATGGCTTTAGTTAGAGGGATTACAGACAGTATGGTTTAGTTAGAGGGATTACAGAGACAGTATGGTTTAGTTAGGAGGGATTACAGAGACAGTATGGTTTAGAGGATTACAGAGACAGTATGGTTTAGAGGGATTACAGAGACAGTATGGTTTAGTAGAGGATTGCAGACAGTATGGTTTAGAGGGATTACAGAGACAGTGTGGTTTAGTTAGAGGGATTACAGAGACAGTGTATGGTTTAGAGGGATTATAGAGACAGTATGGTTTAGTTAGAGGGATTACAGACAGTATGGTTTAGTTAGAGGGATTACAGAGACAGTATGGTTTAGTTAGAGGGATTACAGAGACAGTATGGCTTAGAGGATTACAGAGACAGTATGGCTTAGAGGATTACAGAGACAGTATGGTTTAGAGAGGATTACAGAGACAGTATGGTTTAGTTAGAGGGATTAAGTAGAGACAGTATTGTTTAGTTAGAGGGATTACAGAGACAGTATGGCTTAGGAGGGATTACAGAGACAGTATGGTTTAGAGGGATTACAGAGACAGTATGGTTTAGAGGGGTTAGAGACAGTATGGTTTAGAGGATTACAGAGACAGTGGTTTAGTTAGAGGGATTACAGACAGCATGGTTTAGAGGGATTACAGAGACAGTATGGTTTAGAGGATTACAGAGACAGTATGGCTTAGTTAGAGGGATTGTAGAGACAGTATGTCTTAGTTAGAGGGATTACAGAGACAGTATGGTTTAGTTAGAGGATTACAGAGACAGTATGGCTTTAGTTAGAGTGGATTACAGAGACAGTATGGTTTAGAGGGATTACAGAGACAGTATGGTTTAGAGGGTTACAGAGACAGTATGGTTTAGAGGATTACAGACAGTATGGTTTAGTTAGAGGGATTACAGAGACAGTATGGTTTAGTTAGAGAGATAGAGACAGTATTGTTTAGTTAGAGGGATTACAGACAGTTGGTTTTAGTTAGAGGATTACAGAGACAGCATGGTTTAGAGGGGATTACAGACAGTATGGTTTAGAGGATTACAGAGACAGCATGGTTTAGAGGGGATACAGAGACAGCATGGTTAGAGGATTACAGAGACAGTATGGTTTAGTTAGAGGGATTACAGACAGTGTGGTTTAGAGGGGATTACAGACAGTATGGTTTTAGTTAGAGGGATTATAGAGAGTAAGAGTTAGAGGATTATAGACAGTGGCTTAGCTAGAGGGATTACAGAGACAGCATGGTTTAGGAGGGATTACAGAGACAGTATGGTTTAGAGGGTTACAGAGACAGTATGGTTTAGAGGACTATAGACAGTATGGTTTAGTTAGAGGGATTACAGAGACAGTATGGTTTAGTTAGAGGGATTACAGAGACACAGTATGGTTTAGTTAGAGGGATTATAGAGACAGTGTGGTTTAGTTAGTTACAGACAGTATGGTTTAGAGGGATTACAGAGACAGTGTGGTTTAGTTAGAGGGATTACAGACAGTATGGTTGAGAGGATTACAGAGACAGTATGGTTTAGAGGGGATTACAGACAGCATGGCTTAGTTAGAGGGATTACAGACAGTATGGTTTAGCTAGAGGGATTACAGAGACAGTATGGTTTAGTTAGAGGGATTAAGAGACAGTATGGTTTAGAGGGATTACAGACAGCATGGTTTAGAGGATCATGAGAGACAGTGTGGTTTAGTTAGAGGGACTACAGACAGCATGGCTGAGAGGGGATCACAGAGACAGCATGGCTTAGGAGGATCACAGAAGCATGGCTTAGCTAGAGGGATTATTAGACAGCATGGTTTAGTTAGAGGGATTACAGAGACAGTATGGTTTAGTTAGAGGGATCATACAGAGACAGCATGGTTTAGAGGGATTACAGAGACAGTATGGTTTTAGAGGATTACAGACAGTATGGTTTAGTTAGAGGATTACAGACAGTATGGTTTAGAGGATTGAGACAGTGTGGTTTAGTTAGAGGGATTTGTTAGACAGTATGGTTTAGAGGGATTACAGAGACAGTATGGCTTAGTTAGATGACTACAGACAGTATGGTTTAGTTAGAGGGGGATTACAGAGACAGTATGGTTTAGAGGGATTACAGAGACAGCATGGTTTAGATGGATTACAGAGACAGCATGGTTTAGAGGGATTACAGAGACAGCATGGTTTAGAGGGATTACAGGAGACAGTATGGTTTAGTTAGAGGGATTACAGAGACAGTATGTTTAGTTAGAGGGATTACAGAGACAGTATGGCTTTAGAGGATTACAGAGACAGCATGGTTTAGAGGGATTACAGAGACAGTATGGTTTAGAGGGGTTACAGAGACAGTTGGTTTTAGAGGGATTACAGAGACAGTATGGTCTTAGTTAGAGGGATTTATGGCCTAGAGGGATTACAGAGACAGTATGGTTTAGAGGGATTACAGAGACAGTATGGTTTAGTTAGAGGGATTACAGAGACAGTATGTCTTAGTTAGAGGGATCAAGACAGTATGGTTTAGTTAGAGGGATTACAGAGACAGTATGGCTTAGTTAGAGGGATTACAGACAGTATGGTTTAGAGGATTACAGAGACAGTATGGTTTAGTTAGAGGATTACAGGGAGACAGTATGGTTTAGTTAGGGGATTACAGAGACAGTATTGTTTAGTTAGAGGGATTACAGAGACAGTATTGTTTAGTTAGAGGGATTACAGACAGTATGGTTTAGTTAGAGGGATTACAGACAGTATGGTTTAGAGGATTACAGACAGTATGGTTTAGTTAGAGGGATTACAGACAGTATGGTTTAGAGGGATTACAGAGACAGTATGGTTTAGTTAGAGGGATTACAGACAGTATGGTTTAGTTAGAGGATTACAGAGACAGTATGGTTTAGTTAGAGGGATTACAGAGACAGTGGTTTAGTTAGTTACAGAGAGTTGGTTTAGTTAGAGGGATTATAGAGACAGTGTGGTTTAGTTAGAGGGATTACAGACAGTATGGTTTAGTTAGAGGGTTTATTACAGAGACAGTGTATTTGTTGAAATTAATTTCTAGAACTATAAATAGTTCCCCATGTGATGGGTCAACACCTATATGCCTAATGCTCTTCATTTGTCTGCAGATACACACACACACACACACACACACACACATACACACACACACACGTCGTCCCATAAAACTCTATTGTGTGATGTTACGTATGTTATGTCTATCACAGATGACTGATATACTCTAGTCAAAGTGCATTGTTCTGTGGCACAAACACAATTTCACACACCCACACACAGCGGGCATTGTTCCGTAGCATATTGTGTTATCTGGCAGACGCCCTTATTGCATTACATAACCAGACTGTTATCTTCATAGGAATACCTGCTCCAGTACTGGCTGATCATACCGACTGTCTGGTTACCGGCCGTTCACCTTGACTGTCTGGTTACTGGCTGATCAATCTGACTGTCTGGTTACCGCTGATCAATCTGGCTGTCTGGTTACCGGCCGTTCAATCTGACTGTCTGGTTACTGGCTGATCAATCTGACTGTCTGGTCCTGATCAATCTGACTTCTGTTACCTGATCCATCTGACCTGGTTACCGCCGATCAATCTGACCGTCTGGTTACCGGGCGATCAATCTGGCTGTCTGGTTACCGCCTGTTCAATCTAACTGTTTGCTTACTGCCGATCAATCTGGGACTCAACTGGTTACCGGTATCTATTACTGGCTGATCAATTCGCCTCTCTGGTTACCGCCGATCAATCTGGCTGTCTGGTTACCAGTTGATCAATTCAGCGTCTGGTTACCGCATCTATTACCCGCTGATCTCATCTGACTGTCTGGTTACTGGTATCTATTACTGGCTGATCAATCTGACCTGCTAACTGGCATCTATTACCGTTGATCAATCTGACTGTCTGTGGTCAATCATGGTCTGGTTACTGGTATCTATTACGGGCTGATCAATCTGGTGGTCTGGTTACTGGGTATTACGGGCTGATCAATCTGACTGTCTGGTTACTGGGATCAATCTGACTGTCGTTCGGGCCGATAATCTGACTGTCTGGCCGCATCTATTACCGGGCTGATCACTCCGACTCTCTGCTTATCGCTGATCAATCTGGCTGTCTGGTTACGCCGATCAATCTACTGTCTGTCATCATTTGTCATCGCTGATCTACCTGACTGCCTGGTTACCGTATCTATTATCAGCGTTTCATCTGGACCTGGTTACTGGTATCTATTACTGACAATCTGACTGTCTGGTTACTGGCATCTATTACCGGCTGATCAATCTGACTGTCTGGTTACTGTATCTATTACCGCTGATCAATCTGACTGTCTGGTTACCGTTGATCAATCTGGTGGGTCTGGTTACTGGTATCTATTACGGGCTGATCAATCTGTCGGTTACTGGTATCTATTGGCTGATCAATCTGACTGTCCTGGTTACCGCTGATCAATTCGACTGTCTGGTTACCGTATCTCATTACTGGCTGATCAATCTGACTATCTGTTACTGGTATCTATTACGGGCTGATCAATTGACTATCTGGTTACTGGTATCTACGGGCTGACTAATCTGACCGTCTGGTTACTGGGTATCTATTACGGGCTGATCAATCTGACTGTCTGGTTGCTGGAATTATTTCGCCGATCAATCTGACTGTCTGGTTACTGGTATCTATTACCGGCTGATCAATCTGACTGTCTGGTTACCGGTTGATCAATCTGACTGTCTGGTTACCGGTATCTATTACTGGCTGATCAATCTGACTGTCTGGTTACTGGTATCTATTACGGGCTGATCAATCTGACTGTCTGGTTACTGGTATCTATTACGGGCTGATCAATCTGACTGTCTGGTTGCTGGTATCTATTTCCGGCTGATCAATCTGACTGTCTGGTTACTGGTATCTATTACGGGCTGATCAATCTGACTGTCTGGTTGCTGGTATCTATTTCCGGCTGATCAATCTGACTGTCTGGTTACTGGTATCTATTACCGGCTGATCAATCTGACTGTCTGGTTACCGGTTGATCAATCTGACTGTCTGGTTACTGGTATCTATTTCCGGCTGATCAATCTGACTGTCTTGTTACTGGTATCTATTACCGGCTGATCAATCTGACTGTCTGGTTACTGGTATCTATTACGGGCTGATCAATCTGACTGTCTGGTTACTGGTATCTATTACGGGCTGATCAATCTGACTGTCTGGTTGCTGGTATCTATTTCCGGCTGATCAATCTGACTGTCTGGTTACTGGTATCTATTACCGGCTGATCAATCTGACTGTCTGGTTACTGGTATCTATTTCCGTCTGATCAATCTAACTGTCTGGTTACTGGTATCTATTTCCGGCTGATCAATCTGACAGTCTTGTTACTGGTATCTATTACCGGCTGATCAATCTGACTGTCTGGTTACTGGTATCTATTACGGGCTGATCAATCTGACTGTCTGGTTGCTGGTATCTATTTCCGGCTGATCAATCTGACTGTCTGGTTACTGGTATCTATTACCGGCTGATCAATCTGACTGTCTGGTTACCAGTTGATCAATCTGGCTGTCTGGTTACCGGTATCTATTACCTGCTGATCTATCTGACTGTCTGGTTACTGGTATCTATTACTGGCTGATCAATCTGACTGTCTGGTTACTGGTATCTATTACCGGCTGATCAATCTGACTGTCTGGTTACCGGTTGATCAATCTGGTGGTCTGGTTACTGGTATCTATTACGGGCTGATCAATCTGACTGTCTGGTTACTGGTATCTATTACCGGCTGATCAATCTGACTGTCTGGTTACCGGCTGATCAATCTGACTGTCTGGTTTCCGGTATCTATTACTGGCTGATCAATCTGACTCTCTGGTTACCGGCTGATCAATCTGGCTGTCTGGTTACCGGTTGATCAATCTGGCTGTCTGGTTACCGGTATCTATTACCTGCTGATCTATCTGACTGTCTGGTTACTGGTATCTATTACTGGCTGTTCTATCTGACTGTCTGGTTACTGGTATCTATTACTGGCTGATCAATCTGACTGTCTGGTTACTGGTATCTAGTACCGGCTGATCAATCTGACTGTCTGGTTACTGGTATCTATTACCGGCTGATCAATCTGACTGTCTGGTTACCGGTTGATCAATCTGGTGGTCTGGTTACTGGTATCTATTACGGGCTGATCAATCTGTTTGGTTACTGGTATCTATTATTGGCTGATCAATCTGACTGTCTGGTTACCGGTTGATCAATCTGACTGTCTGGTTACCGGTATCTATTACTGGCTGATCAATCTGACTGTCTGGTTACTGGTATCTATTACGGGCTGATCAATCTGACTATCTGGTTACTGGTATCTATTACGGGCTGATCAATCTGACTGTCTGGTTACTGGTATCTATTGCAGATGATCAATCTGACTGTCTGGTTGCTGGTATCTATTTCCGGCTGATCAATCTGACTGTCTGGTTACTGTTATCTATTACTGTCTGGTTACCGCCATCTATTTCCGTATTTGATCAATCTGACTGTCTGGTTACTGGTATCTATTGCGGTTGATCAATCTGACTGTCTGGTTTGCCACGGTATCTGTTACTGGCTGATCAATCTGACTGTCTGGTTACTGGTATCTATTACGGGCTGATCAATCTGACTGTCTGGTTACTGAGTATCAATCTGACTGTCTGGTTATACGGGCTGATCAATCCCCTGGTATCTATTTCCGTCTGATCAATCTAACTGTTGCTGGTATCTATTTCCCAGTCTTTGATGTGGGTATCAACCGGCTGATCAATCTGACTGTCTGGTTACTGGTATCTATTACGGGCTGATCAATCTGACTGTCTGGTTGCTGGTATCTATTTCCGGCTGATCAATCTGACTGTCTGGTTACTGGTATCTATTACCGGCTGATCAATCTGACTGTCTGGTTACAGTTGATCCAATCTGGCTGACTGTTACGGCTGATCATCTATCTGACTGTCTGGTTGCTGTCTGGTTACGGCTGGTTGATCAATCTGACTGTGGTTGCGGTTGATAATCTGGTAGTCTGGTTATCTATTACGGGCTGATCAATCTGACTGTCTGGTTACTGGTATCTATTACCTGGCTGATCAATCATTTGTCTGGTTACCGGCTGATCAATCTGACTGTCTGGTTTCCGGTATCTATTACTGGCTGATCAATCTGACTCTCTGGTTACCGGCTGATCAATCTGGCTGTCTGGTTGCAGTTGATCAATCGCTGTCTGGTTGCCGGTATCTATTACCTGCTGATCTATCCTGACTGTCTGGTTACTGGTATCTATTACTGGCTGTTCTATCTGACTGTCTGGTTACTGGTATCTATTACTGGCTGATCAATCTGACTGTCTGGTTACTGGTATCTAGTACCGGCTGATCAATCTGACTGTCTGGTTACTGGTATCTATTACCGGCTGATCAATCTGACTGTCTGGTTACCGGTTGATCAATCTGGTGGTCTGGTTACTGGTATCTATTACGGGCTGATCAATCTGTTTGGTTACTGGTATCTATTATTGGCTGATCAATCTGACTGTCTGGTTACCGGTTGATCAATCTGACTGTCTGGTTACCGGTATCTATTACTGGCTGATCAATCTGACTGTCTGGTTACTGGTATCTATTACGGGCTGATCAATCTGACTATCTGGTTACTGGTATCTATTACGGGCTGATCAATCTGACTGTCTGGTTACTGGTATCTATTACGGGCTGATCAATCTGACTGTCTGGTTGCTGGTATCTATTTCCGGCTGATCAATCTGACTGTCTGGTTACTGGTATCTATTACCGGCTGATCAATCTGACTGTCTGGTTTGCGGTTGATCAATCTGACTGTCTGGTTACCGGTATCTATTACTGGCTGATCAATCTGACTGTCTGGTTACTGGTATCTAATACGGGCTGATCAATCAGCTGTCTGGTTGCTGGTATCTATGCGGGCTGATCAATCTGACTGTCTGGTTGCTAGTATCTATTTCCGGCTGATCAATCTGACTGTCTGGTTACTGGTATCTATTACCGGCTGATCAATCTGACTGTCTGGTTACCGGTTGATCAATCTGACTGTCTGGATTACCGGTATCTATTACTGGCTGATCAATCTGACTGTCTGGTTACTGGTATCTATTACGGGCTGATCAATCCTGACTGTCTGGTTACTGGTATCTATTACGGGCTGATCAATCATTTGTCTGGTTACTGGTATCTATTACGGGCTGATCAATCTGACTGTCTGGTTGCTGGTATCTATTACCGGCTGATCAATCCTGACTGTCTGGTTACTGGTATCTATTACCGTCTGATCAATCTGACTGTCTGGTTACTG